>NW_028006812.1:0-15650 GCF_054177405.1 Leptonychotes weddellii | reverse complement strand
ATGGACAAAATATTAGTTCACCAGAATGGCTAATATTAAAAAGATAACAAAGTCAAGTATTTGTTAAGATGCAGAGTAACTAAGACTCTCATATACTGGTAGGCAGAATACAAATAGGTACAATCACTTAAAAAATATTTGGCATTATTTGCTAGAGTTTAACATACATGTGATATATGTTGATCCTGGGATCAAGCCCTGAGTTGGGCTCCCAGCTCAGCAGGGAGTCTGCTTCTCCCTCTCCCTCTGCCTTTCTGCCCTATTCATGTTCTCTCTCTATGTCTCAAATGCATAAATTAAAAAAAAAAGTATACCTATGATGTCATTCACATGGAAGTCAAAAGCAGGCAAAACTAAACTATGATTCTAAAATTCACAATAGTGATTATGTTTGGAGAGGAGAGTAGGAGTAGTAATTGGAATGTGTAGGTTGGGGATTTGGGGGATTTGGTAACATTCTGTTTCTTGATTATATCATCAAGTTGTACTCTCAGTATTTTTGTACTTTAATGTATGTATGGTGGACATCAATAAAAACATTTTTTAAACCTTTGATAGAAAAGATTGTTAGTGCCCCCCTGGGTGGCTCAGTTGGCTGGGTGATCCCAGAGTCCGGGGATCGAGTCCCGCCTCAGGCTCCCTGCTCAGCTTCTCCCTCTGCTCCTACCCCTGCTCATGCTTGTTTCTCTTTCTCTCTCAAAAACAAATAAAATCTTAAAAAAAGGGAAAGATTGTTAGCTATTCAGGAATAGATACAAAGTTATATGTAGATATCCTTTGTCCCTTTCTGTGTGGGATCAGATTATATGTATTCTTTCCAATATCTACCCACTTCTGTTTCTGATTTCTTATTTAAAAGAAATGCCGTGACTCTTTTTATTTCCTTTCTTTTGATTATTTTTTTTCTGTATACCCCCAATTGACACTAATGTAGAGCATAGACTATCATCCTTGGTTTCTCTCCAAAATACTCACAGTGTAGGTCACAGATTTTACTTATGATTTGGGTCAAATGGGGCAAAGTAAGAGGCTCATGCACAAGATCAAATGGTTTAAATATAAAGTTCTTAACTTAAAGGTCTTTCTTGTTATCCTTATCCTCTCCCCCTACACAATCTCCTGCTGAAAAAAAGTCACTGTTTATCTCCTCTTTTTGGATTCCCAAACTCCCTCATGTTTCTTCTCTTCACCGATCTCATGGTTTTTCTTTTCCTCCCTAGCTAACTTGTTGAAATCTCTCATATACTTTTTTTTAAAAAACACTTTATCTCATGCATATGTTGTACTGGCCATACTCTGAAAGCTAATTTTCCATATCAAAGATGTCTCATTCGTTAATTAAAACCAAACAGTCGTCCCCACTAAGATAAGGGTTTTCTGCTCTCTAGGTAGAGTTCTGCTGCTGGTCCTTAAACTGACAGTCTCTCCACTCTCCTTGAGCCCTACACTGTATTTATTCACACTTGTTCGTCTTGGTGCATAGCCCACATTAGTACTTTATCTTTTTAAAATTGAGTTGTAATTGGCATGTAACATTATTAGTTTCAGATGTACAACATAATGGTTGGATATATGCATTTATTGTAAAACGATCACCACAATAAGCCTAGTTAACATCCATTAGCACATATAGTTTTTTTCTTATGGTGAGAATTTTTAAGATGCACTTTCTTAGCAACTTTCAAATATACAACCCAGTATTATTAACTATAGTCACCAACCTGTACATTACTGCTCCAGGACTTTTTATTTATTTATTTATTTGACAGAGAGATAGAGAGCACAAGTAGGCAGAGTGGCAGGCAGAGAGAGAGGGAGAAGCAAGCTCTCTGTTGAGCAGGGAGCCGGACATGGGGCTTGATCCCAGGATGCCAGGATCATGACCTGAGCCGAAGGCAGTCGCTTAACCGACTGAGCCACCCAGGTGCCCCTAGTAGTTTGTTTTTAATTATTTGAGGAACTCCATACTGTTTTGATAGTGGTTACAGCAATTTACATTGCCCTCAAAAGTGCACAAGGGATCTCTTTTCTCTACGTCTTTGCCAAAATGTATTATTTCTTGTCTTTTTTATAATTGCCATTCCATTGGGTATGAGGTGATATCTCCCTGTGGTTTTGATTTGCGTTTCTCTGATGATTACTAATGTTGAGCACCTTTTCATGTACCTGTTGGCCATCTGTATGTCTTCTTTGGAAAAATGTCTATTGAGGTCCTCTGTCCACTTTTTAACCAAATTGCTTTTTTTTTTTTTTTTTGCTAATGAGTTGTATTAATTCTTTATGTATTTTGGATATTAACCCTTTATCAAATATATGATTTGCAACTACTTTCTACCATTCAGTAGCTGTCTTTTCATTTTATTTTTTCCTTTGCTATGCAGAAGCTTTTTAGTTTGACATAGTCCCATTTTTTAATTTTTGCTTTTGTTACCATTTTTTCTTTTTTTTGATGTCAAATCTAAAAAAATCTAAAACACTAAGACTGATGTCAAGGTTTTCTTCTAGGAGTTGTATGGTTCTAGGGTCTTACATTCAAGTCTTTAATCTATTTTGAGTTGATTTTCATATATGGTATAAAGTAGTGGTCCAATTTTATTCATTTGCAAGTGATTATCCAGTTTTCACAACACTATTTATTAAAAAGACTGTCCTTTCCCCATTGTATGTTCCTGACTTCTCATTTATAAATTAATTGACTATATTACTTTATCTTCTAATTCAAGAATAAAGACAGCACTGGGCCATGTAGCAGCTCAAAACAACAGGGTTGGTTTACTGCTCTTCTGTGTCCCTCTGAGGAATAATTTGTTTCTAGAAGACCTTATCACCTTCTTACAATTTATTGCCAAACCAATATCTTCATGCACATTCATTTGCCTTTTATTTTGCTACACAACCATTACATTTGTAGTTGTCTGATAGATATTGTTATGTGGAAGTCTGATTATTACAATAATTTTATTATGTATGAAACCCAATTAATATTTTCTGCCTACTCATGATATTGGTTTACAATATTGATTATGTCATGCTAATGGTAAAGGATGAACAGGTACTGTGCAAGGACACTGAATGTTTGGTAAGAGTGATGAATGGCAGAGCAAAGGAAATAAATTTCTAAAAATTTTAGAAGCTTATCATATTGATGAAGATATTATGGTTCAATGGTCTGGGGCAAACTGGAACAACCCTTCTGAGGCAAAAGACAAGCTGCTATTTATTGCAGCCCCTCTCACTAAAAAAATCAGCTCAATGTTTTGTGAACCTCTGAAGTTTGAGGCAGTATATAGAGCACTTGAGAATTATGCTCTGAATCATGTGTTAGGTGGCTCAAAGGGCTACCAGTTTTGAGTGGTAGACAGACTAAAGAAGAATTATGCGTCAGATTCAGACTCAGTGAGAACTGCCTGAAACTTGGACCATTAGTCTCAACATGAGAGTGCTAGAGGTTTCCATGGTGGGTAAGTATACAAGATAGACTGTCTACAAAGCTCTACCAAAAGAATCACAGTTCAGACCCCCAGAATTCTAGAGCAAGGTCATTCTTGCTTTAACAGAGAACTAACTCCTTGCTGTTCAAAAATAGTTCCTGGTGTGCTCCTGTACTCCTATAGATACTGAGTGTTTGACCTTGGGACTCCAGTGACTATTATCCAGAGAAGAGCTGGTTGAAACTCTGGATGTGGCACAATCCCTTGAGAAACCACGGTTATCTGGTGACAGTTCTATTACATCAGACCCCTTCAACCCTGTAGGGGGCTGTGATGCATGCTGACCAGAATTGACACCTACAGTGGATATGGATTTGCCTTACTTATCTGCAGTGTCTTTGTCAGCACAAGCATCTGAGGAATAATGAAATGCCAATCCATTATTATAGCATGCCATACAACAGCGACTCATATCAAGGTCTCATGCTATGATGAGAGACATGTGGCTCCAAACTACAAATTTTATTGATCAGAAACAGCTGAGCTAAAGCACCAGTAAGATAAGTTGTCATAACTTAGGATGTGGTATGTTTGCTTATCCATTTGGTGCTGAGTCATTAGAATAACTGGGTCAGCAATATTTGGTGCTGAGTCATTAGAATAACTGATATTTGGTGCTGAGGCCTCAGAATAACTGGGTCAGGGAAACAAAGAGCTGAAGTAACATAGGATCCTCTCACCATCACAGTGACCCTCTTAAAATTTGTATTTCCCATTCCTGATCTGTCAGATCAAAAGTCCCAGTTTCCAGGACGGGAACACTTTTACTAGAGAACACAGTAAAAATTCCTCTGAATTTACAGCTCCAACTACAACCTGATCACTTTGGGTTCCTCAATGTCAACAAAAAAAGGGTAACGTAAAGTAATTGACTCTACTTTCCTTGAAGATCTAGGATTGCTGCCACATCATGGGAACAGAAAGGCTCTGTTTAGACCACAAGGCAGTTCTAGTTGTCTGTTTGATTCTGTGCTCAATGATAATGGTGAATGCAGGGAGAAGTAATGATTGCAGCGTTAAAAAGGGAAAGGCATTAAGAGCTCAGACTCTCTGGAGAAGAAAGTCTAGGTCACGCTAGACAAGGAACCTAGGCAGGCTGAGGCATAGGCAAAGAGTAAAAGAATTCTAGAATGGTTAATAGAGGAGTTAGGTGGTAAATACCAGTTTCAGACTCAGACAATGAGGGAATGTAGCTTATTGCACTGAGCCTTTTGTATTGAGTTGTTACAGATATTGCAACTGGTCATGACCTATAAAGAAACTTTGGGCTGAATTTGACTTAATGGGATCAATGAATGGAGGACACAAGACCAAAAGGCACAGAAGGTAGACTATATCATACACTTCTTGTGTACCACTTCATATCCTCTGAAGATTTCCACTAACTTTGCTCAGATGCTTTTTGACAATATCTCATTTAGAACTGTGCCACATAGCCCTCACTTCATACCCCAGAATATCTCTCATACTGAAACATAGGATGCTTGCTTGCATGAACACACTTGGCCTTCATGAATGCACAAACCAGGACTGCAGGGAAGTTAGTGTCTCTGGGACCATCTTTGACTAATAGGAGAAATGGAGCCAATTAATAAATACTTCTCTCTTTTCGTCCTGCAGTTGGACAATCTTAGACATATTTCAAGAGGCTCCTGAGAAGTTCCTTGCATGATGGAGTACCAGCCCTCATCATGAGGGCCAATTTAGTATGCACCCTTAGATTAGCTTTCCCTTCCTCCCTCTTTTACTCCTCATGTCCTTCTTTCTTTATCCCTGAGGTCAGTTCCCAAATAAACTATCTTCATGCAAGGCTTTGTCTTAGAGGCTCTTTTTTGAGAAAAAATGATTAAAATAGATTAGAGAAGAGATTAGAGCTGGGGAAGAAAACTGATCAAAATTTTATTTCACTTATTCTGAAGGGATTGTAAGAAAGAAATTTCATAGGCTTTGCTATCATGTACTTCTTATGTGAACCCCTAGATATGAAGCTACAGAAGCTTAACCATCTGAAGAAGATGAATTGCTATCACTTTCAGACCCAACAACAACAAAAAAAGACAAGGTTTTAATGTTAAAACACTAAAATTGATTTATTGATACTATGCTTGTCAAATACAGCAATTCATTTGTAATGAGTCTGAACCAAGAATGCCCTCTTATAAAAGTCCTCAGTTTGTTTTTCCTCCATAGAACAATATCCATATAAACTGCAGAGAATCCATTGTTAAAACATGGGAACAGTCTTTGATGATTTTCACTATACTATGTAATAAAGTAATCTTGATTCAAATGCAAGAGAAAACTCTATACCCTTATATTATTTCGCTGAGGCTAAGAGGTTCCACCTGACAGAGCCTTCCTGGAAGCAGCCATTAGAGGAATCGGCACCTTTATAGTTTTGAAGGGCAGGCCTAGATGTGGTGTAGAGAGATTACAGAGTCAAGATTTTTCAATTGCATTTTCTAGTTATTTGTAGGGCTCTCTCTCTCTTTTAGACTGATTTAAATTAAACCCAGACACACTGCTCTAGTTGAAAACAATTTTTGGTAACAGCAAAGCAGAATTATTATGAGCTTCATTATTCTTTTCTTATCAAATGCTGACATATTCAAGATAGATTTATGAATTATTGGTACCCAAATAATCATCTCCTTCATCATTTAAAGTTGATAATTTCCTAAGTTAATACTTAGACCCTTCTTTAATAAGACAGAAATAAAATAAGGGTATAGGGTTTTCTCTTGCATTTGAATCAAGATTACTTGTATTCAATGTATCTAACGTTAAAATGGAGACAATATTTAATGTAAAAAATATGTTGACATTGAAATGGAGAAATTTAATGTTAAAAACACCTTTGTATTAACTGAGTAACATCTCTATGATGAGAAGTACTATATTAAATATAAACCCATTATGTTGTAAAAAAAAATTTAAAAAAAACTATAAAGGTGCCTCTCTGGTTCACTTTCCTTTTCCCACGGTCATCTAGAAAAGATGTGAAGACCCAAGCAAAACCTTAGCTTTACCTTATGAACTCAATTCCAAGAAATGGCTTCACTTAAAAATTCAACCTAGCCCATGGGGTGCCTGGGTGGCTCAGTCATTAAGCATCTGCCTTCAGCTCAGGTCATGATCCCAGGGTCCTGGGATCGAGCCCCGCATCGGGCTCCCTGCTCTGCGGGAAGCCTGCTTTTCCCTGTCCCATTCCCCCTGCTTGTATTCCCTCTCTCGTTGTCTCTTTCTCTGTCAAATAAATAAATAAAATCTTGAAAAAAAAATTCAACCTAGCCTAATGTGATGAGGTTGTTATTTTTTTTTTCAGTCACAAAAATGTGAATCACATTTTCTACCTGGAGATGCAACTGATAATTGATCATGGTAGATCAATTAGAATTAGTCCATTTTTAGATGAAAGAGGAAGAAGTTTTGAAAGTATAGGAGGATAAGAAACATGTAAAATTACATAATATGATTGTTGCAAAAATTAAATGAAACTTTGAATCCTGCATTAAGTAACCACACATAAGCCAACTAGATTGTCTAGATGAACAATCAAGATGACAATTTTTGTATCAGTTCTGTATGTGAAAGGCAGTCCAAAAAACATGTTATCCCTGGAGCACATAGTTTACAGAGAACAGGAAGAGTAATTTATATTAAAACTACCCAAAAAAATCTATACCATATGGTCACTGCCCTTAAAAAGATAGTTTTAGGCACCATTAGTAACTTTTTAAAACATACAAAAAACACAAACATTAAAATAATGACATCTAAAACTAGATATTTATTAATATTTTGCCATATTTGATATATCTGTATCGTTTCCATGCATATGCTGTACTTTTACTACCTATGTATTTACTCACAAACAATACATATTATTCTTTGTTTTTAAAATGTTACACAAATGACATTGTGTATGTATTCTTTCTGCAATGTTTTTTCAGCATTATGTTCTTAAGATTTTTCCATTCTGAAATCTAATTTTAATGGCTGTGAGGTTTCTACTGACTGTTGTTTTTACCTTTGTTTAGTTTAGTTTGTTTGGTTTTTGTTTTAACAAGCAGTGCTGCAATAAACCTCCCAGGACATGTCTCTTTATGCATGTGTGCTAGAAGAGCTGGTTATAGATTATACATCTTTCATCTTATTAGGTGTAGAGAGGCAGTGCATCATACAGTAGGTATGTTGTTTGTGTGAGCTCAGGTCTTGAGACTGTCATTTACTCTGTGTGTAACTTTACCTCTTTGACTCTGTCTTCTAATCTCTAAAACAATGATAGTAGTAGTACTTGCCTATGGCAGACTGCCTGTTGTTCTTCAATATCTTTCTCCCTCTGTCCATCCAAGAGTTTCAGGTGCATTCATGACCATCCAGATACAGATTACATTTCTCAACATCGTCCCAGCTGGATGTGGCCATGTGGCTACATGATGGTTAATAGGATATGAGTGGAAGTGATAGATATCCCTGTGTATGTTTGTCCACCTTTTGCCCCTTCCTGCTCTCTAGGTGAGAGACAGGGCAGCCTATTCCTAGAGACAGAATCTCCATATCAAACCTGGTGGAGTTGCCATGTTAGCCATCTGCTACTGGACTGTTATAGGGAAAATAAATAGATTTCTTTCTTGTTTAACTATTGGATTTTTACTAGTCTCTTTTTTTAGAGAAGTCCTGTTCACACCCTAAGAAAATACAACTTGTAACATTGTCATATTAAATGACAACTCTTGGAACTCTGCTTAATAAGGATCAATTATTTTTTATCATTACAACAATTGAGAAATTGCTTTCTAAGGTGGTTCACTAATTTATAAACTTCCCCGCAATGCCCAAATCTTCACCCTTTATTGCAGTTTTTATATTTTAGCCATCATATAGGTGTAAATTTATTTTTATTAATTTATATTTTCTTAATAAGCTTTTTAAAAATGAAGAACAACAAACATTTAGAAAAGAGTACAAATCATCTATATATAGCTTAATGAGTATTTACTAAGTGATAATATTTACTAAGTGATAATGCTAAGTGTATTATCAGAAGCCAGAACACCAGAGCTCTTCATGCCTCTTCCTAGTCATTATTACCACCATTCTCCCTAACGGTAAGCATTGTACTGAATCTTAACCATGTATATGGTTATGGGCTGAATTGAAGTCCCAACCCACAGTACCTGAGAATATAACTGTATTTGGATATGGAGTCTTTAAAGATGTAATTAAGTTAAAGTGAGGTCATATGGGTGGACCCTAATTCAACATAAGTGGTATTCTTACACGAGGAGATTAGAACACAGACATGTACAGAGGGAAGACCACGTGAAGACATAGACCATCTATAAGCCAAGAAGAGACACCTCAGGAGGAACTAATCCTGCTGACACCTTGGTCTTAAGACTCTTAGCCTCAGAACTGTGAGAAAATAGCTATTCATTGTTTAAGGCCCCCAGTGTATGGTACTTTGTTATGGCAGCCCTAAAAAATGAATACAGTAGATAAGTTTCACCTAGAATGATTAGAATTAAAATCAATATCAGATTCAGAATCTTTTGTGTTAGATCCATTCACTCAACATTAGGTTTGGAGATTTACTGTATTGTTGAACTTGGTGGTAGTTAGCCAATCCTGTTGCTCTACAACATTCCATTATGTGTATATATGACAATTTATTGATCCATGTAATGTGCATAAACATTTGAGTCATTTCCAGTATTTGGCTCTGAAGATTCTTGTATATCTTTTGGTGAACATATATTTTCATTTCTTTTGGGTATTGACCTAGGAATGGAATTGCTGCATCATGGTATACACATATGTTCCATTATAGGAGATTCAGCCAAAAATTTTTCTAAAGTAGTCATACCAACCTACACATACAACAGCAATATAGTTCAGTTGCTCCACATTTTTTTCAGCAAGAGATATTTTCTGTATTTTTCATTTTGGCCATTCGAATGTGTAATAATGGAATTTCAAAGTGATTTTTTAAGATCTTTTATTTATTTGAGAGAGAGAAAGAGAGAGAGTGCACCAGCAGGGGAGGGGCAGGCAGAGTCCCACCTGCATGTGGGACCCCTGGAGAGCTCCATCCCAAGACCCTGAGAAAGACCTGAGCCGAAATCAAGAGTTGGACGATCAACCGACTGAGCCACCCAGGTGCCCCTCAAAGTGATTTCAATTTGTATTTTCCTAATTACTAATGAGATTGAACACTTGCTTTATGAACTAGCATATGAACATTTTTCACAAATGTTTCAAGTATACTTGAAAAGAATGTGTATTCTATTACAGTTTGTGTATTTCAAGTATACCTAAAAAGAATGTGTATTCTATTACAGCTTGTGCAGTGTTGTATATTATTTTGATTCAGCCAAACTGGTTATGTTGCTGAAATCTTTCATATTCCTATGAATTTTCATAATAAAATTTCCCAATGAGGGGCGCCTGGGTGGCTCAGTTGGTTAAGCGACTGCCTTCGGCTCAGGTCATGATCCCAGGGTCCTGGAATCGAGTCCCACATCGGGTTCCCGGCTCAGCGGGGAGCCTGCTTCTCCCTCTGACCCTCTCCTCTCTCATGCTGTTTCTCTCTCGCTTGCTCTCCAATAAATAAATAAATAAAATCTTAAAAAAATAAATAAATAAAATAAAATTTCCCAATGATTCTGGATCTGTCCATTTCTTCTTAAGATACTGTCATTTATTGGTTTATAGATTTAGAGACTTTATAAGTTTTTATATATGCCTAGGAGATTAGAACTTTCACTATTTAAAAATATTCCTCCTTATCTCTAATAGTGATTCTTGCAGTAAAGCCTACTTTTTTTCTAATATTAATATAGTTACATCAACTTTCTTTTGGTTAATATTTGCATATATGTCTTTCCTATTCTTTTTTAAAATTTACTTTCAATAGTTCTACAACCATGCATTAGAGATGCACCTTTTGTATATTATAAATGGCTGACTTTAAAAAAAATTCAATTTGACAAACTTTATCTTAATCATGGTATTCAGACTGTTTAAATGTAATTTAATAGCTAATATATTTGGGTTTAAATCTATTATCTTACTATTTGTTTTCTATTTGTTCTTTTGCCCTTTCTTGTCTTTTTAGATTTTAGATCGATCAAGCTTTTTTTATTATTCTATACTTAACCTTCTATTACTTTGTAATTCATTATTTTACTACTCTTTTACTGGTTATCCTAAAGATTAAAACATGAATCGTGATTTATTACATTTTGATATGAACTATTACTTTTACTACTTCCCAACAATACCTATACTCCTTTCTTATCTATTGTTATTTTGTATTCTACTTCAAATATTTTAACATTTTATTTTTTTAAAGATTTATTTATTTATTTGAGAGAGAGGGCGTAAGCATGAGTGGGGGGAAGGGCAGAGGGAGAGGAAGAGAATCCTTAAGCAGACTCTCCACTGAGCATGAAGCCTGACATGAGGCTCGATCCCAGGACCCCAAGATCATGACCTGATCCAAAATCAAGAGTCAGACTCCCAACCATCTGAGTCACACAGGTCCCCCAACTTTTTCAAGTATTTTAAACCACACAACATATTAGGCAATTTATTAGGCATTCATTCAGATGTATTTATATATTTATCTTTTTCTGTATTCTTTATTTCTTTCTGAATTTCTATGCAGGGTAACTTTTTTTTTTCTGCCTAAAGAACTTAATAATTTTTTAAATAGTGAATCTGCAGGTGACCAACTCTATTTTTATATATCTGAAAATGTTTATTTTATGTTAAATTTTGATGGATATTGTTGCTGTGTGTAAAATTCTAGACTGTTTTCTTTCAGAATGTAAAAAAAAATGCCATGCCATTTTCTTCTGGTTCCTAATGTTTGTGTTGAGGGGTTAGCTGTTAGTCTTTCCCTTGCTTTTTGAAGGTAACGTATTTTCTTTCTGGATGCATTTGCTACTTTCTTTGTATCTGTATCTCTGAATCTTTGTTGTGTCAGTAGTTTTATTGTGATATATATCTTTGTGGCATTTCTTTGTATTTGAGGCTCATGATAATGTTAATTTCCTTCAAAAAGGACTAACTTTTGCTTCTAATAGACAGAAATTAGAATAGATGTAGGTCATCTTAATTTACCTTTGGTTGAACTAATTCCAGATGTTTTTCAGTAATAATGATAAGTAGTTTATTTGCAACTTCCTTAGTCTAAAGGTATAGTCTTTTTGGGGGTCTCAACTGAATACCCAGGGTATTTTACCAGGATCTTCTATGATGAGGCCTTTTTGTCTCTCCAGCCCTTGCGATTGTTGAAAATTTTGAGAAGTTTCTTAATCTTATAGTTACCAGTTTTTGTTTGGCTTTTACGCTCTTGGTTGAAAATAGCAAATTGGCAAATATTTTACAAGGCAGGCAACAGTGAATGTTGAATTTACCTCTTTGTTCTTCCTTCTACTTTGGAATTGGCTCCTCAAGTCCTAACTATTTTGATTACTCTTTGAAGTCTTAAAACAGATTTTTAAATTTTATCAGATTTGTTTTGTTTCATGTTAAAAGATTTAGTATCATGCAAAGTTAGTCAGCTATAGTCAAAAGCACACACCCTCTGATTCTCAGTTTAATTTGCATGTCCATTTATTGTAGTGAAGTTGAGGATACTTTTATATATTTACTGATGATTTTGTTTTCTTCTCTGCAAATCCTTTGCCCACTTTTTATTGGGTTGTCTTTTGGTTTATAATGCATGAAGAAGTCCAGATACTATTTTGGGGAAAGGAGACTTCAATATGTCTGCAAATATCTTCCTTTAGTCTGTGACTTGTCTTAATTTTTTTTTATTATCTTTTGTCACACAGAAATTTTAAATTTTAATAGACAAATTTCAAACATTTTTTCCATTATAATTTGAGTGTTTTGTGTCTGGTTTAATAAATTCTTCTGTTTCCTGATGTCATAAAGATATCTTCCTAGATTTTCTCTCAAAAGTTTTGCAGTTTTAATTTTCATTTTGAGGTCTTTAATTTACTTTTTCTGGGTTTTATTGTGTAGGGATAGCCAAATGTTTTAGCACCATGTATCAAAATACCAAACATTTCCCAACTGTTTGGTAATGACATTGTCAATGTTTTCTTTTTAAAATTAATTTTAGTACTTTTATGTTAATATTATGTTAATATTATTAGTAACTTTTTCATGTTCACATTACATTTTAGGGACTGTGATCACCTCTTACTGTTCTTAAACTCTATCAAACTCCTTAATGTTCATAAAAATTAAGTTCAAGAAAATATTTTTAATAGGTATATTGACCTACATTGATTGATGCTATATATTGACAAACAACGTAGCACTTTCTACCTATCACAAAATTCACACTCATGATTTCTATCAGGTCTAGCAAAAATTTTGAACATGTGCAACAAAATATTCACTTCTTGTTACTCTAAAATGAAGCTCTAAAAAACAATATTATTAGTACTAGCTAAGATTTATTGATTACTTATTATGTGCTTGGGAATGTTCTAGGAACTTTGTATGTGTTAATTCATTTATAAAAAAGCTGTAAGTCAGGTTATTACTAATATCAACATTTTCATATGAGAACTTCACATTGAAGTTTTACTTATAAAGATAGGCAATGCAGAGCCACTTTATTTAAATCCACCTTATTTTAATTTATAAAATAAATGAAGTATTGCTACAATATAGCTTTCAGGTGAACATTGAATTATAAATGTATTTGTAAATAAAATTATAATTTTTGTGATGTATGTCCACATTTATATTTCAGTTTATGAATGCTATTATCATAATCATCAATAACAATTTATTGGAAGCTAACCAGGTTCGTGGTATTGTAAAGGTGTTAAAATTAACTATAATTTGCTTGAATCTATGGAAAGCATTTTGTACGTCGGACTTTCACTAGTCTTTCCTTGATAATGACTGCATTTCAAGGAATAATGTGTTTACATGCTTCTCTGGTGGTTAAAAACACATTTCACATAAATGGAGTAAAGGGCATTTAATGAACTGAGCTCTATGCATGTGAAAGCCAACAGCAATATTAGAAATGGTGTTTATTTTATGGCCCAGAAACTGCATTTTAAATGCTAGTATATGTTTATATGACAGTTCTATTCAATATAAAAGAGTCCCATTACAAGGGAAGTCCTTTACACAGGCCTTTTATATAGTCTAAATAGCATACCCAGCCCTGCAACTCCTCATTTGAGACATTTTTAGAACCTTATTTATGTTAAAGCCATAACAAACTAGCAACTAGAAAACTATAATGGGCACAAACGGCTAATAAAAATGAGATTGTTGAAAATACTTCTTAATAGCAACTAAGGAAGAATCCTGATAAAATAAAGTCAAGGCTTGGTGTATCTGGAAGCCTGCCACCCCAGTAATCACAGACCACAGGTACTCCCCCTTTTCCATCTTTGTTGCTTTCTTGGCTGAAAGCTGAACAGCCAATGCACTTTAAGATTGGTATTTGCCCTATTTTTCATTCTAGTGCCTACTAAACCAGACGTGCTCTGGAAAAAATCCTAGGATTGTTCCTTCTCTCTGTACTGATGATTTACTGAGTGAATCCCCTGGAGAATTAGGGCAAATGCTCAGAAACTGGTCAAAGCGGGGAAGAATGTCAGCATGGGTACATACATGAGTCTCCATATGTATGTAAATGTGTGCATGTGTGTTATGCATGTAAGGCCCAGACACTTGAAATCTGGATCACTTCTCAGCCGAACTGCTATGTTTAGACAAGCTAGCTAAAATGAACAGGTCAAATCCTTTATTTATAGAGTAAAAACGATTTGATCTGGGGTAGATATCAGCTCTACAGTCAAACATGTGAGCCAAAGTCATTTTTATTGCTGCATCTTGCAGAATTCTGAAATGGTTCATGTGGCCATCCATGTGAGCAGAGGAAAAATTCCCACAGAAGAGTAAGCCATTCAAGTATGAAATGTTGCTTGAATCACCAAAAAAAAAAAAAAAAAAAAAAAAACCAAAAACAAAAACACCAAACCAGTATGTGTTTATATAAGCGAGAGTGTAAAGCAATGGAGAAAGGAACAACCTTAAGTTCTGAACTAGAAGGAATTTCCTAATGAATTTTGCTCACCCAGGCCCTGGTAGCACATTGCTAGGCAGTAGTTGAGGTAGACACCAAAATAATCTCTTTCTATACTTGTGGACACTAGAGCCCTGGGGAATATAGTTTGAAAATGATTCACTTAATGTCGTTATTTATGCTATGAAAAATGGATAAAAAACCATGAATTTTTGGAGTTGAATGCCACCTTTGAAATCAGTGACATTTGCCTCTCACCTCATGTGGAAATTTGCTCTCCAACATCCATGATGAAGGTCCTCCAGTCTGCTTGTGAACTCGGTGCTGGGAAGCTCATGACCTTAAAACTGTCCATATTTACTTGCAAGAAAATTCTTTACAAGACTGTTCCCAACCCATGGATGCTCAATTTATATAAGATCATCATCTAAATAAAAATGGCCACCCAAAAACAGTTGGCTCATCTTATAAGGTTCCCACTGCCACTTTTGGAATTTCCTTTTATGACAGAGAAAAATTATTAGCATATATATACATATATATGTATATATTATATATTTTCAGCCTGTGTCATCCTGCTGAGGTCCTGAGCCTATTGTGCTGAGTAGAAGAGAGAACTGGGAGAAGCCAGTTCTCCCAGGAGGCTATGGATTTGTTTACATTGGAAAGGCAAGAAACCCTTGGTGGTGAACTGGAAAAGATCTAGAAACCAGGATACAGTGGCAAGAATGAGCTATCACAAGCAGAAATTTAGGGAAGAGTTTTGTAAGAAATTTCCAGCACATAACTCTGTTTTTACACAATATGTATATATCTAAACAATTTTTAACTGATAACATATTTACTCATTAATCTATAATTTGTCTTTTCCCATTTTACATAATATGGACAGCTCTCCAGGTTTTCCTTTGAAGTCATTTTTTAATAGTGCAAATATTCTATTTTATTGATTTTCTATAATTTATTTATGTAGCAATTGAGGAACATTCAGATTATTGTCAATACTTTTTCCCCTATAAACAATGTTTCCACACTCTTGTACAATAATCTTTTTTCTGTTATAGGAAAAATCCCAAATGTGG
>NW_028006811.1:0-967 GCF_054177405.1 Leptonychotes weddellii | reverse complement strand
AAAAAAAAAAATGAAATCTTGCCATTTGCAACGACGTAGATGGAACTAGAGGGTATTATGCTAAGCGAAATAAGTCAATCGGAGAAAGACAATTATCATATGATCTCACTGATATGAGGCAGTTGAGAAACAAGACAGAGGAGCATAGGGGAAGGGAGGGAAAAATGAAACAAGATGAGACCAGAGAGGGAGACAAACCATAAGAGACTCTTAATCTCAGGAAACTAACTGAGGGTTGCTGGAGTGGAGGGGGGTGGGAGGGATGGGATGGCTGGGTGATGGACATTGGGGAGGGTATGTGCTATGGTGAGCGCTGTGAATTGTGTAAGAGTGATGAATCACACACCTGTACCCCTGAAACAAATAATACATTATATGTTAATAAAAAAAATTAAAAAAAAAAGTGGTATAGAAAATCAAGAGTTTCATTTGTTGACATTACATTTAAGATTTCTATAAAACAACAAAGCAAAGGTTTCAATTGCCACCAAGATAGAAAGTTGGAGCTGCAACCTTGGGAAAAATTGTGACCTTGGGAAAATAGAAATGGCTGCAAGAAGTTGGATGTCACACTATAATTTTCTATTACGTTGAAATGTGGTCAGAGCAATGCTTGTCACTTCCCTCTGCCACAGGAACCAGCAGTGTGCCAGTCAGCTACTGCCCTATTAAGGAGGACACATGCAGCAGTGCCCCAACCCTCAGTGGATGTGCTCCATGAGTGGGAAGTGTCTTTATTGTTATAAGCCATTAAGAATTTAGGATATTGACGAACCATGAGAGATGATGGACTCTGAAAAACAAACTGAGGGTTCTAGAGGGGAGGGGGGTGGGAGGATGGGTTAGCCTGGTGGTGGGTATTGAGGAGGGCACATTCTGCATGGAGCACTGGGTGTTATGCACAAACAATGAATCATGGAACACTTCATCTAAAACTAATGATGTAATGTATGGGGATTAACATAAG
>NW_028006810.1:0-967 GCF_054177405.1 Leptonychotes weddellii | reverse complement strand
GGCCTGGGACCCCCACTTGGGTGTTTCCTGGCCAGGGAAGATGGTTATGCCTGATTCTGCTCTTCCTTGAAGCTCTCAAGATGCTTCCCTTGGACAAATAAACCGTAGGCCTCTTGTAAGAGCTGCCCTAAACCACACGCCACTCACGATCTCATACCACTCCACCTGCTGTTTCCCATAACTGCACAACAGGACAGTCTGAGCACGACCCAGAAGCTCCAGACGCTCCAGAGGTCCACAGAGAAAGGGAACCAGGAATGACTTCTGGCTCCATCTGTAGCTTGAGAAGAAACATGCCTGGAGGAACTGCTCTCCTACACCTGACCCTTGCAGGCCAAAAAGACTTGTGCGGCCGACCAGAGGACGGCACTGGGACCCCTGAGGACAAAACAAGGAGGCCGTCTGAGTCGGCCACCGCACGAAGACCTGGGTTTCCAGTCACAGCTGATGACTGACACTCTGAGGAGGCGGCGACGCTCTGGGCCTTCAACAGTGCACTGTCCGGTGAGAATGGGCCCACCTGGGACTGTGGGGCTCAGCAGCCTTCCAGTCTTTTCCCCCGTCGGCTGCAGGGGCTGCTCCCCTCCCACTGTCTGTCCAGTCCCCAGCAACAATGCAGAGCCTAAGGGATGCAAGGAAGCGGGACTGCCCGGGTCCCGCGGCCACCCTGGAATCTACTGGATGGGCAGCAGCCATCCCAGCTGTCCTCCCCTGCCGCACGGTCCCTGAAGGGACCCTGTCGCGTCCATGCACGGGTCTGTGACCGATGCTGGGCCAAACACTGGCAGTGGCACCACAGAACAAGCCCCCCTCCGCCCGTGTGTGTTTCTGGAGCAGCGACAGGTTTAGGGAGGAGAGCCTGCCCCAGATCTGAGCTCTACCTCTGGAGCACTCAGACACCACAGCAGAGACACTGGGGCCCCAAGCATCACCCTGCACCTTGGGGAAACCCTGGGCCTCAGTTACT
>NW_028006809.1:0-967 GCF_054177405.1 Leptonychotes weddellii | reverse complement strand
TTACAGAAAAGTATTGATTCAGCCAAGAGTAAAAAACATTGAGCAATTGACAGTGTCTGGTACTTAGAAAGAGGTTTTGTTCTGACCACTCCTGGTCTTGGATAAAAGGAGATTCTAGTCACCCTGAAGGATCTGCAACTGGGGCTTGTGTCTGGTACTTTCTGGAAATAACTTTGCTTCCTGAGGATGAATGTGGGGACTTCTTATTGAGAGATTACCTTACGGTGGGCCCAGGATGTCTTGGGGAAGGGGATGATGCCGGATGGATTAAAAGCAGTTGCATGTCCAGTGGATAAGATGAATAAAGCTAGATTCTGAATCTCTGATACATACTTACAATTTCCTTATCAATATATATTATGGGAATCCTCATTGTAGTAAAGTTACTTCAAGTCAGCTCGTAGGTCCCCGCTTCCAGGAAGCCTTCCCTCATTTCTTCCCCTCATTTTACTGTTTTTAAAATCCTCCTCTTTTAATATGATACTTTATGTGGAAAACCCAAAAGACTCCACCCCAAAACTGCTAGAACTCATACAGCAATTCAGTAAAGTGGCAGGATATAAAATCAATGCATAGAAATCAGTGGCATTTATATACACCAAAAACAAGACAGAAAAAAGAGAAATTAAGGAGTCGATCCCACTTACAACTGCATCCAAAACCATAAGATACCTGGAATAAATCTAACCAAAGAGGCAAAGAATCTGTGCTCAGAAAACTATAAAGTACTCATGAAAGAAATTGAGGAAGACACAAAGAAATGGAAAAACGTTCCATGCTCACGGATTGGAAGAACAAATACTGTGAAGACGTCAATGCTACCTAGAGCAATCTACACATTTAGTGCAATCCCTATCAAAATACCATCAACTTTTTTCAAAGAAATGGAACAAATACTCCTAAAATTTGTATGGAACCAGAAAAGACCCTGCATAGCCAGAGGAATGTTGAAAAAGAAAAGCAAAGC
>NW_028006808.1:0-967 GCF_054177405.1 Leptonychotes weddellii | reverse complement strand
AGTCTGGCCTTGGTGTCATGCTCAGAAAGATTTTTCTTATTCGAAGATGGTTGTGCCCCTATATTCTCCTTTCTTTTCTATACTAAAATACTCTAATATTTTCTTTTGATACTATTTTTTAAAATAACCTGGTGCTACAAAGTGAGGCTTGGAAACACACGGCAGCCGGGTTCTCCTACTGTAGCTCTTGGTTTGTGCTTTGTTTCACACTTAGAGAGTCGTGAAGGTTTTTCAATTTGATGCTTTTATAAACATTTTTGTATCATATGTACTTTTATATATATTTTTTATACATTGTCCATCTATTGCTTAAGGAAAAATCCCCAATCTGGGCAAAGGATATGCATGTAACATTCAGTTGCCTCTTTCCTCCTAAGAAAGATTATAACCATTTACATTTTCATAAGTATGTACGAATTAAGTCTCTTGTCTCCTAAGCACCTCAACTAAAGGTATTATTAATCTCTAAACATTTGGCAATCTTATATGCATAAATGGCACCTCATTATTTATTTATTTATTTATTTATTTATTTATTTATTTATTTAGAATGTCTTTGTCTAATGATGATTGACAATTGATGTCTATTTTCCTATTTTTCTTTAGGGTGTTCATACTTTTCTTATTGATTTGTAAGAAGTATTTACAACTCAAATGTATCATCCCTTTGTTGTATGTATTGCAAGCATTTCTCCAGAGTTCCATTTGTCTTATAGCTTTCCCATGAGATCATTTGCCAAACAGATATTTACATTTTTATATATCAGGTTAGTTTATTAATCATTTCCCTTGTGGAGTCTGGCCTTGGTGTCATGCTCAGAAAGATTTTTCTTATTCGAAGATGGTTGTGCCCCTATATTCTCCTTTCTTTTCTATACTAAAATACTCTAATATTTTCTTTTGATACTATTTTTTAAAATAACCTGGTGCTACAAAGTGAGGCTTGGAAACACACGGCAGCCGGGTT
>NW_028006807.1:0-968 GCF_054177405.1 Leptonychotes weddellii | reverse complement strand
GTATGAAGGCTTCTTCCAAGTCTTGATCTGATTGACATTATACAGATTCCCTATATAATGTTTCAGTTGACTGTGCAATTGTTTCATATATCTTCCACATATGTAATATTTTAGTAAGTTTCCAGAATGTAAAACTCAGTATAAAAATAAATCTCGGGGTGCCTGGGTGGCTCAGTCAGTTGAGCATCTGACTTTATTTTGCCTCAGGTCCTGATCTCAGGGTCCTGGGATAGAACCTGGGTAGGGCTCTGTGCTCAGTGGGGAATCAGCTTGAGGATTTTCTCTCCCTCTTCCTCTCCCTCTTCCTCTCCCTCTGCTTGCATTCTCTCTCTCTCTCAAATAAATAAATCTTTAAAAAAATAAAATAAATTTCAGTGCAGTTTGAATCGCTAGCAATAAGACACTGGAAGTAAATTTTAGAAGATATCATGGCTATAGTTTTAACAAATTTCTATTACAGCTAATTTTCTTAAAATCCTAAAATATGTCTAATGAGGGCTATTAAATGGTTATAATGGGAAAACTATACATTGAATGACATCAAAGTATCATGAAATAAATGTTAAAATGATGTATGTCCTTAGAAAGGAGACTGAATATCACAATGATGTAATCACTCCCCATTGTAGATCTAGCGTTTTAGTGAATTCCATTAAGTTCACAATCAGGTTTTTGTATTCTTTTGTTTTTGCTTTTTCTTTTAAAGATTTTATCCTTAACTGATCTTTACACCCAACATGGGGCTCAAACTTACGAACCCGAGATCAAGAGTCACATGCCTTACCGACTGAGCCAGCCAGGCGCCCATGTTTTGTTTTTGAGCTTAATTAAACTCCTTTTAAAAACCAAAGCAGGGGCACCTGGGTGGCTCAGTCGTTAAGCGTCTGCCTTCAGCTCAGGTCATGATCCCAGGGTCCTGGGATTGAGTCCCATGTCGGGGCCCCTGCTTGGCGAGAAGCCTGCTTCTC
>NW_028006806.1:0-968 GCF_054177405.1 Leptonychotes weddellii | reverse complement strand
GAGATTCCCCTTCCCAGGGCAGGGGCAGATTGGCCCAGCTCGGGTCAGGTGCTTGGTCCTGCACCAGCCAGCTATTTGGGGGATGAGATCATGTCATAGGACCATGACGGCTCCTTCCGGAACCACTTGGATGGAATGGGGCGAAGGGCAGGGGATGAATCCTAGGACAGGCACTAGGGTCATATAATCTAATGCCTGTTTATGAGCATCTGTGACATTCTGGGCGCTCTTCCAGGCCCTGGAGATGCGGCAGGGAGCGTTTCCGTGTGCCTGCCCTCATGGAGCTCAAATATCCCGAACGGGGCGTTGAGATCACCAAGGCCGCTGGTTTTGTTGTCCACTCCTCAGCGAGCTTGTGGTCCGGTGGGGGAGTCCGGGTTCTTCCCCGGGGATCGTGCCCAAGCGCACTATCAGGGCATTAGCGTACGGCCAGTGTGGAGTCCTCCCGTGGTTCTGTGCTCCGCGGGGCGCCCGGCCATGCATGCGCCCTGGTGCTGGAACCGAGCCCCAGACTCCAGCTCCTCTGCAGGAGGAGTCCACAGACTTGAGCCCGTGAGGGGTGTACATACTGCTAGAACGGTATTCCTGTGCTAACCCAGCCCTGAAGGCGGGCCTGGCGGTGGGCATCCTTCACTGAGCCGCACACATGTACCAGGCGCTGGCTGGCTCATCTGCAGTCACTTAATTCTCAGTGTTGTGGGTTAGTCGTCTCTCTCCCATGTCGGTGACCTGAAGCATGGAGGTTTTGTGTAAAGCAAACTGCCAACGTGTAGGCACCTCGTAGTGCTAGAATTGATGCCACCCCGGTCACGCTTGTCTGGGCCACCTCCCAGTAAGGCCGTGCAAGCGTCCGTTCTGGGCTTTGCCCAGCCCCTGAGCGGTCTTTCCCTCATTTTGCCTTCTGTGGGGGGCCGTGGTAGCCTAGCCTCCATTTGTCCTGCTTCTGCGGGATCCCCAGCTGCTCGGGA
>NW_028006805.1:0-968 GCF_054177405.1 Leptonychotes weddellii | reverse complement strand
GTGCCCCTCAGGCTGCCCCATGAATCTCCTCGCCTTTCACAACTGCTTTTACCCCGAAAACCTCATTCCAAGAGGCTCAGTGGACCCTCTGCGCATCTGGCATCCAAGCACGGAGTTACCTAGAACCTCACGCCACCTGCGCTTTGTTTAAAGACCTACACGTCTTGGAATCTGTGGTCTCTTGACACCCACGCCTTTGGAGTCAGGGCAGAGTCTGTCACAAGTGTCCCACCAACCTGGAGGGACGTCCTGTCCGTGCCGCCACCCTCTGGTGGGACGCTGGTCGGACGGGATGCCGGAGTGCTGATACATGGCATGAGGGAGGGCAGGACAGGAAAGGGTCAACGCCGGGCCCGCCCCTGGCCCGGCTTTCTGTCGGGCCACCCTGACACACCGACTTCCTAGATGGTCCAGTCCTGCTCTCCAGAAGACAGTGTGACACCTGGGCCACCATATTGCACAACTCCAGGGGGCACTGTTCACATCGTCCCCTGCAGAAATACGTGCAAGGATCGTCCCAACGGGCTGAGGGTCAAGGAGCACTGGACTCCTGTAGAGTTTATCCCAAACGGGGATCATCTTTGGGCTCAGCTACATGGGTTCGCATGCGGGCCCAGGGCTCAGGCGTGACATTGGGACACCCCTCCCCAGCACTTTCTTTTTTTTTTTTTAAGATTTTATTTATTTATTCAACAGAGAGAGACAAAGCGGAAGAGGGAACACAAGCAGGGGGAGTAGGAGAGGGAGCAGCAGGCTTCCCGCTGAGCAGGGAGCCCGATGCGGGACTCGATCCCAGGACCCTGGGATCATGACCCGAGCCGACGGCGGACGCTTAACGACTGAGCCACCCAGGCGCCCCGTGAATATCATTTTTATTTTCTTTTTTTAAAAGATTTTATTTATTTTTCAACAGAGAGAGACACAACGAGAGAGGGAACACAAGCAGGGGGAGTGGGAGAAGGAGAAGC
>NW_028006804.1:0-968 GCF_054177405.1 Leptonychotes weddellii | reverse complement strand
AATTGGTTCCCCCTTATCTTTTCCTTTAAATCTTAAAAGCTGTGAGATACGCTGCATATCTGCTTTGACCCATGTGAAGTGTTAGCCACCGTAGGCGAATCTTCTTTACCTACTATGGCCGCGCAAGGGCTTATCGCTCAGATCTCTCATCAAGATAGAACCTGTCACAAGGCGTGCGGTTAGCTGACGGTCCCCAGCCACAGAACTGTGGAATTGGCTACAGCATCTCAGCCAAGGCTCCACTTTTCCTGGGTAACTGTGGTCAGTGACTGAGAATGACAGCTGCACTAATCCATTTCTGCTATTGACCTAGATAACGAGGTAAACCGATGCCGGCTCAAAATGGCCGGAAAGACTGGTTTATTTGGGAATTAGCAAAGGAATTGCAATTCAAAACATGCAAACTGTAGCAAATCACAGGCAATCCTCTGTTGAGGATTTGCGGTAGTCTGTATTTATGGGCAGAAATGTAAAGAGGAGAAAGTTCACTTAGCATCTGTTAAAATCAAAAACAGAGACCAGTTTTGAAAATTCCCTGAGCAGACAAAACCCATCCAGTCATACAAACAAAGCTCAATTCAGCTTATTTTGCAAGGCCAACCGACTGGGGTCATTTTTCTTCTGGGAACTATTAGCAAAACTTCCCAAGGTTGATATAAGGCAAACCCTGTATCATTTTAAACTACGTATCATTTTTTTTTTTAAGATTTTATTTATTTATTTGACAGAGAGACACAGTGAGAGAGGGAACACAAGCAGGGGGAGTGGGAGAGGAAGAAGTAGACTTCCAGCGGAGCAGGGAGCCCCATGCAGGGCTCGATCCCAGGACCCTGGGACCATGACCAGAGCTGAAGGCAGACTCTTAACGACTAAGCCACTCAGGCGCCCCTAAACTGTGTATCATTTTTATTTATTTTATTTTATTTATTTATTTATTAAAGATTTTATTTATTTATTTGAGAGAGAGA
>NW_028006803.1:0-968 GCF_054177405.1 Leptonychotes weddellii | reverse complement strand
CTGCTGTCCCAGAGTCAGGGTTTGCGTTCCTGGTGGTCTCGAGGTGGCTGGGTCGGGCTTCCACAGCGGGGGATGAGACTGGGGCTGTGATTCTGAATATGAGGTCGTTCCCCAGGTGTTACCGTGAGTGGCTTGTGCACGATGGCCTGCACGCCCACATCACTTCCTCAGCCTTTCGGCACTGTGCACACACACACGTGCTGGGTTCTAGTGCATTCCATGGCTGTCCTGTAAAACACAGCTCTGGGGGCAAATCCCATTGGAAACGCTGCCTGCTTTAGTTTCTTTTTGGACCCTCAGGATGCATTTTAGAACACTGAAGGTCCTGGTAAGTCCTGCAATAAAGGAGCCCCCTAAGTTTGCATGATCTGGCATTTCCCAAGTTCGACCGTACAATCTGCCTCCAGAGCCCGGTAGGACGCACTTTGGAAAAGCGACGCTGAATCAACCCCTGGGCCACTAGAGGACTGCTCGCCTGGTGGGGGCCGCTTTCCCCTGCAGGGGTGCTCGGAGAGGGGGCTACTTTCACACCCCCAGCCCCCAAATTCCCGGCGGCTCCCAGGCAGATGCTCTTACCCATCCTGTAAGACACATTTTGATAAAATAGCAACGAGCCGGCATTTAAAATCAGGAGATTTCATGTAGAAATCCAGGGTTCTGGCTTCTTTTTTAGGAAGTAGTAATAATACTGCTGTAGCTAAGGTCCTCGGGGAGAAACGGCCGTCCTGGGAGAGTCGCCCTCCTTCTGGTTCATGGGCTATAAGGCGAAGAGCAGGGGGCCTCGCACTCTTTCCAGCAGCTGAAAGTGGACGAGTAGCCGCCCCCACCCCAGCACCATGAGGAGCCCAGACCCCCAGCTGGATGGGTCCCCTAGCCCGCCCCGCCTTCCAGTCCCCAAATCCTGCCCCACCCTTACCGCAGCTTTGGTCCGTGCCTTCCTGTGGGCTCTGGGCTGGCTCTTGGGGTTC
>NW_028006802.1:0-968 GCF_054177405.1 Leptonychotes weddellii | reverse complement strand
CTGGCATATATGCATTTTAATAGTTATTTTAAAAATGGTATATTGCTTTAGTGACGGGATACCTGAGACCATAGCAAGGGATTTAAGGGAGAAATTTGGGGGGAGAGGACACTTGTCAGACACCTCAAATATCACTATATTTGCAAGGAAAGCGAACTTTAGGATTTTTTTTTTAATGTTTTTAAGAAAACTGGTGACAGATACATCTAAAATACAATACTGTTTCCAAAGCAAATGATGGAGAAAAAATCATTAAGATCACAGTATCTTAAAATAACAAATGTAAGATTAAACTACCCACTTAAATATGTATTTGGAATAGAAATACAGTGGAAAAACCAGTAAGAACATTAACCTGTATATATACCTGACACAGGAGCCGAGGGAAGATAAGTGATTGGAAGGAAATGGAACTAAGGTTTAAGAAAGTGGCTTTATGGAATAAGGATGAAAATTCCTTCTCTTTTTTAATTAATGTTTCTAATTGCATAAAGTAGTTCTATTGCTTTAATAACCTATGGTAGATGTGTCACATATAATAATGGAGATAAAAATAAGGTCACTATAAACCAAGTGACTGGAATTATGCTATAAACATTGCTTATATCCACCTAGATGAAAAAATTTAAGAGTATACTCCAAGACAGTAATTCTCAGTCATAGGTGTTTTATCCGAGAAAAATTAAACCCATAGCACTAGGTGTGGGTCCATATAATAATTTTTTTGAGGTCTCCAAAGTTGATTCTTTTTTTTATTTTATTTTATTTTATTTTTTTATTCTTATGTTAATCCCCATACATTACATCATTAGTTCTAGATGAAGTGTTCCATGATTCATTGTTCATGCACAACACCCAGTGCTCCATGCAGAACGTGCCCTCCTCAATACCCACCACCAGGCCAACCCATCCTCCCACCCCCCTCCCCTCTAGAACCCTCAGTTTGTTTTTCAGAGTCCATCGTCTCT
>NW_028006801.1:6862-12054 GCF_054177405.1 Leptonychotes weddellii | reverse complement strand
ATGCAGCCATCAAAAGGAATGAGATCTTGCCATTTGCAATGACGAGGATAGAACTGGAGGGTGTTATGCTGAGTGAAATAAGTCAATCAGAGAAAGACATGTATCATATGACCTCACTGATATGAGGAATTCTTGATCTCAGGAAACAAACAGAGGGTTGCTGGAGTGGGGGGTGGGGTGGGAGGGATGGGGTGGCTGGGTGATAGATATTGGGGAGGGTATGTGCTATGATGGCTTTTATTGAACAAGAAGCCAATGAGAAAGCAGAGGAAATAGATGTGAAGGCAGAGGAAGAGTTCAACACTGAGAAAGGTCGTCTTGTGCAAACCCAAAGACTGAAGATTATGGACTACTACGAGAAGAAAGAAAAGCAGATTGAGCAGCAGAAGAAAATTCAGATGTCTAATCTGATGAATCAAGCAAGGCTCAAAGTCCTCAGCATAATTACTTTTAGATACATCTGTATTGTTGTATATATCAGTGGCTCTTCCTTTTTATTGCCGAGTAGCATTCCATTGTGTGGATATACCACACTTTGTTCTGATGGGTATTTGGGTTTTATGCAGTTTTCCAGTGAGCATACACTTTCATTTCTCTTGGGTAAACAAATATCTAGAAGTTGAATGGCTGAGTTATACAGTAATTATATGTTAATCTTTTAAGAAAATGTAAACTGTTTCCAAAGTGCTTGTACTGAACATCTGTGAATAAAAAGTTTTACTTACTCCTCTCAATATGGATGCCTTTTATTTATTTTTCTTTCATGATTGCACTTGCTTGAACCACCAGTACCACAGAAATAACAGAAGTGGTAAGACCACATTTCCTTGCCTTGTTCTGATCTTAGGAGAGAAACATTCAGTTTTTCACCATTAGGTATGAAGTTGGCTATAGGATTCATAAAGGGATGTATATGCCCTTTTTTAGATTAAGGAAGTTCTACTCCTAATTTGCTAGAATTTTAATCATGAATGGATGTTGGATTATGAAAAGTATTTTTTATGCATCTATAATTCTCTTTCTAAAATATAAATGTAATCATTTGCTCTCTTGCCCATCAAAATCTTCCCATCACTTTTAGAATAATGTCCAGGTTTTTTATCATAATTATGTATCTCCCACCACTTCTCAAAACATACCCTGTGTTATACTGCCACCAAACTACATATACAGTTGACCCCTGAGCAACACAGGTTTGCACTGCATGGGTCCATGTATAGGCAGATTTTTTATATATATAAATACAGTACAGTACTGTAAATGTATTTTCTCTTCCTTATAATTTTTTTTAAGATTTTATTTATTTGAGAGAGAGAGTGAGCGAGAGAGAGAGAGAGCACAAGCCAGGGGGAGAGGCAGAGGGAGAAGTAGACTCTCCGGTGAGCAGGAAGCCCAATGCAACTTGCAACTCAGGGCTTGATCCCAGGACCCTGGGATCGTGACCTGAGCCAAAGGCAGACGTTTAACCAACTGAGCCACCCAGGCGTCCCCTGTGATTTTCTTAATGACATTTTTGTCTCTAGCTGACTTTATTGTAAAAATACAGTATATAATACATGTAACTTAAAGATCTGTCTTAATTGACTGTTTATGTTATTGGTAAGTCGTCTAGTCAATAGTAGCCTATTGTAGTTAAGTTTTGGGGTAATCAAAATTTATATGTGGATTTAACTGGGCCAGGGGTTAACACTCCTAACCCCCACATTATTCAAGGGTCAACTCTAGTTCTATGAATGTATCAAATGCTATTTCAGGCCTCTGTGAATTTTCTCAGAAACCTGTTGTCCGGAATACCATCCTCCTCACCCCCTAACCCTTAAACGTGTCCTAGATACCCAATATTCAAGTGAACTCCAGCTGTCTTCTTTTAAACTCAACTGAAACATCACTTTGTGATCATTCCGTCTTCAGTGTTAAATTTGTGTTCATGCCTCTATTGTAGACATTACTACTCTGCATATAATTATTTATTTCATTGTCTCCCTCTTCAATAGATGAGTGAGGACAATGTTTGGCAAAATGCTTAATAAAAAGTAGGCCCTCAAGGGGCGCCTGGGTGGCTCAGTTGGTTAAGTGGCTGCCTTTGGCTCAGGTCGTGATTCCAGGGTCCTGGGACTGAGCCCCACATAGGGTTCCATGCTCAGCAGGAAGCCTGCTTCTCCCTCTCCCACTCCCCCTGCTTGTGTTCCTGCTGTGGCTATGTCTCTCTCTGTCAAATAAATAAATAAATAAAATCTTAAAAAAAAAAAGTAGGCCCTTGATATAAGTGAAATAAGCCCTGTGAAACTCATTGAAGACTGAGAAGTTTTACAGAAAATTTCTTTATAAAAAGCTAAGACATTATTATTTTTATATTATATTCTCTTGCAAAAAATGTATTCTTTTCTAAAAATGACTATGCAATGCAAATATTTATGAGATCCATAGTACTAAGATAGTATAATTATTATCATCACAGCTCTGCTGATGCATTAATACCTAAAGCCAACATCAAAATCTAGCTCTATATTGTCCACCAGGGCCCCAGCAGGATACTTTACATATATTTACAAATATTAATTCATTTAATCCTCATGAAAACCTTGTAAGCAGGTCATATTATTATCTCCATTTTACAAATACAAAAACACAAGCACAGAGAAATTAAACCATGGAGCTAAAAGTAGCAAACCTTGTCTTTCAAACTAGGTAGCTGGGCTGTAGAGCCTAGTCTTCACTTCCATGATATATTTAATAATAACCTTTACAAAGCACAAAGTAAAGATACCATTTCCATTTTTGTTTCTTTAGCTATATTAACAGAGTATAGTTATATCTAATTGTGCTGCATACAAAAAACAAGTATGGCTTCCAGATTCTCCACAGAGGAATTATGACTATATTATGAAATATAAGGAACACAAAAATGTTTCTTATCAACTTGAAATGTTCACTGACAACTAATAACTCAAAAGCCATGGCTTTAAAAACACTGGCTTAAAAACTTAACCTTCCTTCAATTTAGCATTTTAGGAAAAACTATCAAATAAAAGTGAGTTTAAAATAATTCTGTGTGATACATGGGTTTTATATGTACATATTACAGTTGTAAGGACATTTCTGAATTCTTGTATATTGGGTGTGTGAAATGTTCCATGAAACTCGAATACTTGTACAGATTTCACTTTGGGATAACATAATAATTAAGAAGGAGTAAGCATGAAAAACAGGAGTTTCAAATAGCCTCCCAAGTTAAGTATCCTTAATAACTTCCCTATTAATAATTTAATATAGTTCTGAAGATAGTAATGACTCATTTAAAAGACTATATGAAGTAGATTACCTGCAAATGGAACAGAACTTTTTTGTTTTTTTCTATTTCTGATGTTTGTGATTGTTGTTGCTTTGCAACTTGTTCTACAGCATCAGTTAATGAAGATGTGCCTTGGTTAGCCAGAGCTGAACAAAAGAATAAAGTATATAATAAAAATGTAAGTTGCAAACACTCTAAGAAAGTTATTGTTTCTTCACACATAGTCATGAAAAATACGGTGTTTCTCTAAATAAAGTAGATTTAGGGTTGGTAATATTACCTTTCTGACTACAAACAAAACCAAAATTAAAAGCCATAATAACACACAATTCAGAATTGCCTACTGCAATGTTATACCTGTTCCTGTATGGAACAGGATAAATATTTTGATTGTCCTCATTTTTTTAATCCAGACCACTTATACATATGCGTAATTACAGTGCTATCATAATAACCATATAGCAATTATAGTTGATGAATTTTCAGTACAGGCCTGCATTTTTAGGTTGTTATGCCTTTTCTAAACACCATGTAAGTTTCTTCTTGGAGAAATTTAATAGCTTCCCTCTATTCTATTTGGCTATACATTTTAACACAATTATCCTATCATACTACCTTTTTGTTGCTGCTTATCTTTTAATTATTTATTTCTTAAGATTGCTTCATTACCTTCTTCAGGAACTCCTTGACTCTTCCTTTCTTTGTTGCCTGACATTCTACTTTGTCTCTTTCTCCCTTTTTTGTTCACCTTCTTTATGCCTACAAAATAATCAATATTGACAATTTTTCACTCTTCTTTGTTTTTTTCCCCCCATCATTTATCCTGGTGATACTGAAAGCAAATTCACTGTCAAATACCTCATAGGGATGGCAATGATATTTCATCTTTGTTCCAAGAATTAAAATACAATGGTTAAGTCAGAGAGTTTTAGAGAAAATAGAACTGTATTTGAATCTTGGTTCTCTTGCTTTTTAGCTGTTATGATTTTGAGCAAGTTTCTTAACTTCTTTGATCATCAGGGTCCTCATCTGTAAAACCTCACAGGACTGTCATAATAAAGTAATAAATGTAGCATGCTTATCATAGTACCTTACATATATAGTGAGTAATTAATTACTATGGACTCTGTCTAGGGTTTCCTTTGCTAGTTCCTCCTCAGCTTTCTCATCTAGGTCAGTGTCCCAGTGCTAAGTCCTTAGGCCTCTTCTCTCTACTCACTCTTCAGGTGATGTCATCTAGTTGCACAGCTTTAAAATCCACTTATAGATTTTATTTATTTATATCTCTAACTTGAACATCCTTCTTGAGCTCCAGACTCATTCTAAATTGCCTACTTGGTATCTTCACTCGGATTTTTACAGTCATTTCAACTTAATATATCCCAAACTGAACTCTTGATGTCTCTGTTCACTCCATCACCACCACTAAACCTGCTCCTTCATAGTCTCTTCCTTTCAATAAATTACAAGTTTTTCTTGTTCAGGCCCAAATCCCTGGAGACATTAGCAAGGAGGCCTCTAGAAGAGTGTAGAGCCCATGGAAATTCAACAAGACTTGCCCAAGATAATCATAAATGAGAGCTCACTGTTGATGTTTCATAGGCTCTTTGGGAAATCCTTTAAGACATTTTCCAAGTATTTGGCCCAGGACTTCTGCCCTAATTGTTTACTCAAAGGACAAACCAGAATCTCGACTTTTCTCTTATATGCTGCATGCAATTCTTTTAGCAAAACTCATTGGTTCTACGTTTAAATTATATTGGAATTCACTCACTGCTTACCACTTCTAAATAGTATCTTAGTAGAGAAGCCTTCCCTCATAACCTTTAAACAGGACCTCTCCTCCTTCATTCTCCCATTTCCTTACCCTGCCTGATTTTTCTTTTTCTTTTTTTTTTTT
>NW_028006801.1:0-6762 GCF_054177405.1 Leptonychotes weddellii | reverse complement strand
TAACAGGTGTCTATTTGTAGTCTATCTCCACTTCAATTTACCCTGTTCTAATGATAGAATTATGCTCCTAAAATACTGTTCCCACCATGTCAACATCACAGCCAATCTTTCAACTCCATCATAGATGGCATCTTCTTTAAGAAGTCTTTCTTGGTAGATATGATCCTTTCCTCTCTTTAGTGCAATTGTTTCTATATCTCTATAACAGTTTAGGTCATACAGTAAGATAGAGCTAGCTTTGAACTCAGGTTGTACCACTTACTACTTTATTAGGTAAATTCTTTCCAAGCTGGGCCTAAGATTCTTTATCTATAAAACAGAAACAATAGTAATACCTGTCTCATTAGGACTATTGGGAGGACTACATGAAATAATGCATGACAGCATTTAGCTAATTCCTGCTACTCAAAAGTTTTTGTTCTTATTATTTCCATTATTTTATACTCTATTTCCCTATTAAACTGTAAGCTCCAGGAAGACAGATATAATGTCTTATACATTTTTGTATTCCCTAAAAAATTTGGTGAAGAAATCTAAAAAATGAAGAAAATTAGATCTATATAACAAAAAATAAAATAACTGGTATTTCTTGATCTCTATTTCTGAAGCAACATAAACTGAAAAACTCTTGGGTGACATTTATTTAAACCAACTATTTGTGAAAGGATATCTACTTTAAAATTGGGAAGGTTTTAGGGGCGCCTAGGTGGCTCAGTCAGTTAAGTGTCTGCCTTTGGCTCAGGTCCATGATCTGGTCATGGGTGGGACTGAGCACCAAGTGAGGCTCCCTGCTCAGGGGTGGAGTCTGCTTCTCTTTCTCCCTCTGCCCCTCTCCCCGCCCTCCCCATTTATGCTCTCTCTCTCAAATAAATAAATAAAATCTTTAAAAAAATAAAATTGGGAAAGTTTTAGTTTTTTCTGGATCTCTATTGTAGAATGGACAAAAGATAAAAATGAAAACTACTGCCACCTACTGATAATTCATTACAATTGCTTAAATCAATGAAAAGAGAGTTTAGACTAGACAGTATCAATTACTCTTTCATTCAAACCACATATGTAGGTACATATAATATGCAAGGTATTGTGAGGAATATAAAGATGAATTAAGTGACTCTGATTTAAAAAAACAGTATCTACAGTATTCCATAGTAAATGTCCAATTTACATCTAAAACACATTTAGAAAAAATATTTTTAACTAAGAAAATTAGCTTTACAGAAAACAATGTAATGCAGATACTATATTAAACTACCATTCTCTTATAATAACTATAGTCAACATTTATTGAGTACTTACAATTAACTAGCATTTTTCTAAGTGCTTTTACAGGAATTATCTTTATTTTCCCTCAGAGCAATCCTATAAGCTAGATATTATTTTTATTTATATTTTGTAGATGAGTAAACTAAGACTTGGAGAAATTAAGAAATTAGCCAAAGGCCACACATCCAACAAGTAGGAAGGATGGAATTTGAAACAATTAGGATCTAAATTAACATTTATTAGGCACTTAATATGTACTAAAGCACTGGGATAAGCATGATTTGTGCATTATCTCTTTTCCATTGAAGAGGCAAACCCCTCTATTTGACCCTTGGGAGAATTTAAAAAGGCCATGGTTCCAGCTTTTGGAAACTCATCATCTGGTACCTCCTCCACATTAATGAGCAAAATAAAGCAAGACTGTCAAACTACCCTGGGACTTTTGAGAGCTTTTAGCTTAGAAGAATTAAGAGGAGGCAATTGTACATGTGCATCCATATCACATAGGCACTGTTTTTGATTCTGAATGGGAAAAGCTATCATGTGAACCTGCCAGGTAGTTAAAGTAGTTAAGTTTATAATTTCATTCTACCCCTTTAGAATAGATACTTTATCAGAAAAGATAATTTTTCCTTGTGTGAAACTGTTTTCTAAGGGCGGGGGGCTTAATATCTAAAGCTGACATTTAACTAAGAAAGCTAAAAAATTAGCCTGGGGAAAGATGAGATAAAAGAGTTCCTTGGTATCAAGCAAATTTTAAATTATGGTCTATATTTGCCATAAGCATGATGAAATCAGATTTGAGTGGTTCAATTCCAACAAGATAATAGTGGGAAAAATGTGACACACTGTACAAATGAGTAAGAATAAGACATATTTCAGGTAAAAAAAAGACCATAAGTGTTTTCAACCACATGTTTTCAAGAGAAGTTACAACATTATCAGAGTCATCCAAAGGAATTAATTCATTGAATCATTAAAAATTTATTCATACCTATTATATACTTGTGTGTTAGGATCTGCTAGGACTAGGCATTACTCTCTTCTTTGACTAGGCAGTGAGATTAAGGTTTCAGGATGCTGAAAACAAAATAAAACAAAAACCCAAAGGATTTGTACTGTTCTTTAACTTCCTATCAAAGACAATACAGACAACATTAATATATTATCCACATTGCTTCTAGCTTTCTACCAAAGGTGAGATTTCTCTGAATGTTCTGATAGTGCTGGACTACCAAATGTGTCCTTTTAAAGTGTAGACATACAGAGACTGATCAGCAGCTTGAATCCAAGCTTTAAGGGATGGCTAGGCCACTGTTTCAAATAGAAATGCCAGGCCTATGATGAAATCCAGTCATAATCTACCTGCTTGTTTCATCGAGAACAGTAAGAAGCAAGGTCTTCTGTTACTCTACAAGTAAGCGTGATTTCTAAACCATAAGGAGCTTGCAGTGGGTTGAATGGTGCCCCCCGCCATAAGTCTATATCCTAACCTCCAGAACCTGTGAATGTGGTCTTATTTGGAAAAAATAGTCTTTGCAGATGTAATTAAGTTAAGTACCTTGGATGAGATCATCGTGGATTTAGGGTGGGCCCTAAATCCAATGCAGGTAAGAGACTGGCTATGTAAAAAGTGGTCAGACCATATATAAATACAGCACTTTCACCCACAACCTGCAGCAACCAATTCAGGAAACCAATCCGCTATCTACAGTAACCAGACTAGGAAGCCATACTGCTATCTATGTCAGACTTGTAGGAAGCCAGACCACTATCTCTAATAACAATTCCAGAAGCCAAACAATAAGTCCTATAACAATTGGCCCCAAATGACCAGTATTTGATGAATAACTAACAGCTTCCCTAATTGGGGCCAATCAGAGAAAGCCAAAATGTACACTCTTAACCAATCACATAGGATGTCCTGCTTCTAGTTAGCCTACCTACAGCTTCCCCATGCCAGTAGCCTCCAATCGGGATATACCTGAAGATTTCCCCTTTTTCCACTATTAAAGCTTTCCTACTCTGCCAACACACAAGTGATGGCTGACTCCCTTGCCATAGCAAACTCTGCATAAATAATTCTTTGCTTGTTCTCATATAGCTGGTCATTATTTCCACACAGGTGTTTTTACAGCAGAAAGGCAGAGGGAAATTTGAAACTCAGACACACATTAAGAAGACCATATGAGTATGAAGACATAGAGTCCCAAGTCACACAGTTATATACTATCAAGTTCATCCTTATAAAGTGTACACTTCAGTGTTTAATTGACTTTTTCAACTTATTACTAGGCTATGGGTTCAGACTGCATCAATGAGAGGGTTTCTTTTGTATGAACAAAATGCTAAGGAAGAAGCAATTAATTCTGCCTGGTGAGGGAATGGGGATTCAAGGAAAGTTATGATTGAGGTTGAAAGATCTTAAATAAGTAGCAGTTAGGTAAGCATAAAAAGAGAAGGGTGTTCTAAGTAAAAGGAATAGCATATGTATGGGATAAAATCTTGTAGCTCATCCAAGAAACAGCCTTTAGTTTGAGTGGCTTGGGAATAAGGCAGTTGTTTTTCAAACCTAATTATGCATCTGAATCATCTGTATAGATTAAAGCAAAATAAACAGCAAAGAAAAACATGCCCAGACTTGACTCCCAGAGATTCTGATTCAAATGTATATCGAGTGGAGTCCCTAGATTTAGTTTTAAGTTCTGCTTGTAGTTCTGATGTACAGCCAGGAGAACCACTGGAGTGGGTCAGTGGAGATGAGGTAAGAGAGTTAGATGAGGGTAGATAGTCTAGGAACAAATGGTGAAAGGAAATGGTATGTAAATACAACACAATGACAAACTATCTCTTCCCTGACAGCTTTCCTATTTTGAAATATTTTTAAATTTTTTACTGCCACTACTGTTTCATGAAAGAAAATGAATTCCCATCATTGTCTATAAAAACAGGGATAAATGTTTTAAACCAGTGTTGTAACTCAAAAGATCTCTATTTTGCTTAAGGTAATAAATATTTAACATAAAACAAACTCAGAGAGTGTAGAGTGTACCTTCTGATCAGGTGTACCATCTACCGCTCAGGGCTCTTAACAAATGCCCCACAAAAATCATGAAAATACAAATTTTGACAAAAATATCTGTGAGGGATACTGAACAGCAAGTTCCTATTCTGGGTTGGTGATCCCATTACCTAGTCAAATAGAATGGAAGCACTTGCCCACCTCCAAGTGGTCTTCTAAACTCCTAGATATCTAGGACTCTTTCTCTTTCAGGCAAAACTTCTTCAGCATTAATTGTCTGAGCAACAATAAAGACAAAAGGGACCTCTCCTTCCACCATAACCAGTTCCACAGGAAGCATCCTTTCTCCTACTCTTCAATGGCTGAACAGATTGTCCCTTTATCTTAGCACCTGCCCTCCATGTAGTAGTAGCTGTTCGCTATTTCTAAATAAACGTTATACTCTTTGAGGTTAGACAAGGGATGCTAATTTATCACAATTCTAAGAGTTACTGTCTTCTAATTTTCTACTAGTGACACAGATTTTTAAACGGCCTTACAAGTCTTTGTCAGCACCAATAAAGGAGCTGTAAAGAGTGTTGGTCCAGTCAGCAAGTAAGGTGGAATCCGCAAAAAGGCAAAGGAAGGTTCAACCCAAGTGTTTCTGGGAACAAAAAAAACACACTGTAAAAAACACTAAGAACAACAGACAAACTCCACCCAAGGAGGCCGATTAGTTGAACCCTGGATGGGGCGAACTGCCAAGGGATAACACAGGCTGTCTCAGGGTTGGGCTCTGGTGATTAAACCAAGTTGTCTGACCCACACTGCTCGTCCTCAAGCGTTGGGGGAGAGCGCTTCCATTCGCAGAAGGGAGTCTGCCATGTGTTCCCCGGGTCGCTCCCGCCGCCCTGCTCCTCTCACCGACTCGTTCCCCTCACCTGGCCCGCTCTCCCGCCGCCCTGCTCCCCTCCCCGGCCCATCAGCCTTCCATCCGCCCTACTCCCCTCACCGACCCGCCCTCCCGCCGCCCAGCTCCCCTCACCCGCCCGCAAGCCTCTCAGCCGCCCGCCTCCCCTCAGGGGCCAGCAAGCCTGCCAGTCGCCCCGCTTCTCTCACCTGCGCGCCTGACGTCCCTCCCCACTCAAGGGCCCGCCCTCCGCCCCGCCCCCGTCACGGGCCCGCCTCCCTCCCAGCTCCCCTCGTGGCTCGCCGCCCCGGCCCCCGCCAGCTGACCCGGCTGGCTCCTGCTAGAGGGCTCTGGTTCCTGTTTCTCTTACCTCAGCGGGGCGGCGGAGGACGGCCTCGACGGGCTGCGCTGACCCGGAACTGCTGAGGCGGCTGCGAGGGCCGGCGCTCGGCTCCTCCCGGGCTTTCCCCGCGCCTCTCGGTGCCCAGCCCTCTTCCCCCGAACTCGCTCGTGCCTCCCTGCGGGTCGCTGGCCTGGCCCAGCCCGGTCCTCCGCAGTCGCGGGTCCCCAGCCGTCGTGCCCACGCCAGGCCGGGCGCCCGTGGTTGGTCGGCGGTGAGGTGGGTGAGGTGGGGCAGGCGCTGCTGCGGCGGAGTCGCGGGGTCGGGCTTAGAATTCCAGGTGCCACGCTCGTGGCTTCCGGGTTCTGTCCAGGCTCTGGGCGGCGGGTGGCGGCGGCCGGGCGCCTCGGAGCTCGCGGAAGACTGAGAGTACAAGCCAAGGCGGAGTGCCGGCAGGCGGTACGGGGAAAACTGCCTGCGTTGTGCGTCGGTGGGTCAGAAAGTCCCAAGGGGGCGGGTGGAGGCGGTGGAGGCGCCAGGGCTGGTGGGGACGCCAGGGCAGGTGGAGACCGAGCGCAGGACTGGGCGGGGCGGGGAGGACAGATGCTTTTTGTGGCATTTCCCAAGGCAGAAGGGAGTATGGTCGTCACCCCCCTCGCTGCTCTCGTTTTTCAAAATTGGCGAAATGAACCTCAGTGGGAGCCCAGTTCGGTACGGAGTGGAGGTTGGGAGTGGCTGCAGGAGAAAAGCGTCCCGGGCCAAGGGGGTCACCACCAAAGGCGGCCCCTGAAGAGAAACCGACTGCCAGGGCTGGGAGGGGAGAAGATCCGCGCCGGGGAGAGCGGGTGATGGTGGTGCTGGTACCGAGTAAGGAAGTAGGTGGGTAGCACGTCTGATCCAAATTAGTCACCTGGAGTGCTGTGTCAATCCTGGAATCGTCTCAGTTTTTATCCCCTTAAAAAATGTATATGTTAGGTGCAGCTCCCATTAACCTATTGAAGGCCCCAATATTTCATATGAAGGGTATGACCTAACATGCCAGTCATGTCAGGATTAATGATATACATATAAGATAAATTGACACCCTGTAATTAAAAAGCAGGACTTTGTCTAAGTTAATAAGTAATTCCCGGGCGCCTGGGTGGCTCAGTTGTTTAAGCGACTGCCTTCGGCTCAGGTCATGATCCTGGAGTCCCGGAATCGAGTCCCACGTCGGGCTCCCTGCTCAGCAGCGAGTCTCCCTCT
>NW_028006800.1:0-968 GCF_054177405.1 Leptonychotes weddellii | reverse complement strand
GGGTTTTTTTTTTTTTTTTGCTTCTTAAATAAACTTTGCTGGGATGTATTTATATGCATCCATTTCAAATGTCTTTACAAATACAATGTAACCACCTCCATAATCAAGATATTGGACATGTCCATCACCCCCCCATGAATATCACCACACAAGCCACCTTCCTAACCCAGGCTCCAGGCAACCACTGACCTGCTTTGTGTCCTATTAATTAGTTTTGTCTGTCCCAGAATTTCACATAAAAGCAGTTTTTGCAATTTTCACCAATTTATATCTTGTTTCTTTCACTCAGCATGATGTCTTTGGGATTCATGCATGTTTTTATGAATAAAGTAGTATTCTGCTGTGTAGGTATACCCAGACCCGGTTATCACTTCATCTGCTGATGGATTTTTTTAGTTGTTTCTGGCTTAGGGCACAATGAGTAAAACTGCTATAAACATTAGTGTGTACGAGTCATTATGTGGACATATGTTTTTATTTCCTTTCCGTAAATATATGAATGGAATTTCTGGGTGATGTGAAAGTGTGTGTTCAACTTTATAATAAATTGCCAAACTATTCTCCAAAGTGGTTGTACCACAGTTAATCTGCCCAGAGATGTGTAAGTGTTCCAAATGCTTCTCATATTCACTTAAAGTTGTTAATTTTAAAATTTTATCCTTACTAATATGCCTGTAGTCTTACTTCATTGGGCTTTAACTGGCCTTTTGATGATTACTGATGATATTGAGCATCTTTTCCTGTGCTTATTGGTCATTTTTATATATTGCTTTGTCAAGTGTCTCCTTGAATATTTTGCCACTTTTATAATATTAATATTTTAAATCAATTCCACTGAGATTTAATTTAGGTAGAATAAAATGCACTCACTTAAAGTGTATAATTCAATATGTATAACATATTACTTTCTTTGTTGAAGTGTCTGTCCAAATCTTTGTCCCATTTTCTATCAGAGTGTTCATCTTCTT
>NW_028006799.1:0-968 GCF_054177405.1 Leptonychotes weddellii | reverse complement strand
CTCCCTCTCCCTCGACCCCTCCCCTTACTCATGTTCTTTCTCTCTCTCTCAAATAAATAAATAAAATCTTAAAAAAAAAAAAAGAATCCTTTCTTATCTTCTCACTGGACTCAGAATAAATCAGAATCCTTCCCATGCACCACAGGACCCTGTTACCTGCTGCCCTTTCCAGCCCCACTCTGACCACTCCCCTCTAGCTCACTGCAATCTAGCCACACTCAGTTATTTTCAACTTAACAAACTCTTTCCCACCTCAGCACCTTCACATATGCTCTTCCTCGCTCTTTTAATGGCCAGGTCCTTCTCATCCTTCAGGTTTTGATTTGAAAGCTCTCTTGCTCAGGCAAGCCTGCCTTTACCAACCTAATAAAGGTTCCCTGCCCCACCCCCCACCATTCCACTCCTTTCATAGCACTCACCATAATGTGTAAATACTGGTTTTGTTTACTTTTTAAAATCTGTCTCTTCCACTGGACTATAAGCTCTAAGGAACCGTGTATTACTTTTGTAATAAAAAAAAAGAGAGAGAGAAAAGGAACCCCTGGTGGACTGGAGAGGCGCTACTGGAGACAGTCAGGCGTCTGTATCCCACTGTGGGATGCTGGCTCGTCTCAGGGCAAGGGGCAGAGGGCTCTTCAGGTGTGATGGCTGGGCCATTTTTTTTTAAAGATTTTATTTCTTTATTTGAAAGAGAGAATGAGAGAGAGAGCATGAGAGCGGGGAGGATCAGAGGGAAAAGCAGACTCCTCGCTGAGCAGGGAGCCCGACACAGGACTCGATCCTGGGACTCCAGGATCTTGACCTGAGCCAAAGGCAGTCACTTAACCAACTGAGCCACCCAGGCGCCCCTGGCTGGGCCATTCAAATGTCCCTCTGTCAATATTGTCCTAAAGGGGTAACTATAGGAAAACTGAAAGAGCAAGGTCACTTTGTAATGAGTGTCACTCGGGTGAGGAGAATTCTTTTCT
>NW_028006798.1:0-968 GCF_054177405.1 Leptonychotes weddellii | reverse complement strand
CTCTGGCATAGGAACATAACAGCAACAACAGACATGTTATCAAAGATTATAGAGTGCCTCCCTACCTCAATATTATACTACCTCCACTATAGAGCTTCAGGATAGCAGTCAATTGTAGCTGAGGAAACCGGAAGACACAGACTCTGACTCAGAGGAGTTTATAAAAAAATCTAGTAACAACAACAGAGAAAAAAAAACAACAAGAATACTAGGGACATTGAAGCTTCTGACAGCTTCAACTATAGCAAACATTAAACATAGCCTGGCTCCTCACCAAACACAAAACCTCACACTAAAGGACTTTGTACTTCAATTCCTTTTATCCTGTATGTTGTGCCTGCCTGTCTATCAACAAAAATTACACAGCATGATAAAAAGCAAGGAAAAAAAAAACCTGAAGAGATAAAACAAGCACTAGAACATATTCTGATATGGAGAAATTTTGGAATAGTCATACCAGGAATTTAAAATATAATTAATATGCTAAGATCTCTAATGGTAAAAGTGGACAATGAAAGAAAAACTTGATAATTTAAGGAGAGAGATGAAAAACCAATGAAGGAATAAAAAGAAAGCTAGAAATAAAAGTACTAAAGAATGCCTTTGATGGGCTCATCAGTAGACTAGAAAACAGAGGATAGATTCAGAGATCTTGATGATATGTCAATAGACATTTCCAAAACTGAAATTTAAAAAAGTGAAAAAAAATGAAACAGGGTATACTAGAACTGTGAGACAATCACAAAAGGCGTAACATATGTGTAATAGGAGTACTAGGAAAATAAAAGAAGGACGGAAGATAAGTAGGAAGGAAGGAAGAAGAAGAAGTAGAAAGAATAATTAAAGTAATAATGGCTGAAGAATTTCCCAACATTAATGTCAGACAACAAACTATAGTTCCAGGAAGCTCCAGAAAACACCAAACAGGATAAATTATAAAACAAGGTGAAATAAACAAACAACAACAA
>NW_028006797.1:0-968 GCF_054177405.1 Leptonychotes weddellii | reverse complement strand
AGTAAGTGCCCCTGACATTTTCTAAGCATGGGCATGTCTACAAAATAGATTAGAGGAAATACAAAAGGAAGTTTCTAGCAAGAAATATTACATAGTGATTTACAGGAAAGATTCTACTGAAGGAAGAAGTGGCAGGGACGCCTGGGTGGCTCAGTCGGTTAAGCGTCTGCCTTCAGCTCAGGTCATCATCCCAGCGTCCTGGGATCGAGCCCCGCATCGGGCTCCCTGCTCGGCGGGAGGCCTGCTTCTCCCTCTGCCTGCCACTCCCCCTGCTTGTGCTCTCAATCTCTCTCTCTCTCTCTCTGGCAGATAAATGAATAAAATCTTTAAAAAAAAAAAAAAAAGAAGTGGCAGAGAGGCCCTTTCAATGACTGGGAATGCCTGGACCGGAGGCAGAGATTCGGCAGCAAAGGTATGCTCCCAGCACCCTAATGGCTCCAGTCCCTTCACAAAAGGCTTGCACATCCTTTGCTCTCTCCTCCTTGGATCATTCAGATGAAGCAATTATGCACCAAAGATTTTAGAAGCTTTCAAGATAGTTTTATAGAGACAATAATACTAAAAGGTAACTCGTCCCACCATGGTCTCAAACATCAGACTCAGAGATGTCAAATTCTAAACTGAATCCCAGAGTGCTGACACAGTTTGTTAAGTGTAAAAACAAAAACCCCAAAATGTAAGCTGAGCATCTAAAAGTCTAATGATGAGGCATCAGAGCCAGCTCACACTCCACGTTCCGAAGGGATCCCCAGAGTGCTGAATTATGAGCTGGCATACAGCTGGCTCTGAAGAAAGCTTTCATCTTTGCTTTAAACACACAACAAGCGGAGCATTATAGAACAGAGGCAGATTCTACCAACAGAGAGGCTGGTTTCATGATTACAGTGTCCTGGGGGGAGGCCAGAGGACGCGGTTCCCAAGCAGTACTCACTAACGCACCAGCCTGTGCCTTCCCAAAGGAAAGACTA
>NW_028006796.1:0-968 GCF_054177405.1 Leptonychotes weddellii | reverse complement strand
TCTTCTCAGAGTCAGACTTTGTGACTGTGGATTCATGGAGGGAAGACTAGTGTGAATTCCAAAAAAATGAATTATAGTATTTCCATTCAAAAGTCATTTTGTCGCTTTCAAGGAACTAATAATATGTGAATCCAAATGAAATATTAGCAGAGTTTTGCTCAAATAATAGGCTGTCTAGTGATTAAGGTAATTTGCGACCAGACTTTATTTCTCTTCCAAATCATACTGAGTTCTCAAAACAGCTTGTACTTTCAATTAGCTTCAAGACTTCTCCTGCCCTCTCTTTTACGATGTCCATTTGCTTTGCTGAACCTCTGCTCATTGCTGTAATGGCAGGTGCTGAGGGCTGCCCTCACGTTAGGCCATAGCTCCTCCTTGCCTGTGTGGGCCTGTGGATGAATACACTATCTATCCCCAGTTGGTCTTGGACGCAGGGACAACACTTTTCAGAAGTGCTGGGAGGAGGGGGAGTACACTGGAGAAAGATCCAAAGGACCCAGGTTATCCCTGGGAATTGCAGGCCAAATACATAGAAGAGCATAGAAAAACAGGAAGAGGAAGAGAACAGGAAAGGAATGGCAGGAAGTGATACACAAGAGTTGCTGAGGGCAAAAAGAGGTAGAGGGAAGAGCATCCATGCTACAGCTTGCCTGTCTCTGCCACAATCAGCTCTAACAGCATCTGTCCCTGTCCCTTCTCTTGATGGCCCTCACTGTTTGTAAGGAAGGCCCTGGGCCTGGTTCTAGGGCACTGCGGGGAACCATGGTGCTCCCTGTCATACTTCCGCACGCCAGATTTTATTGTGTTTTCTTATCCACAGCTGGAGAGATGGGGGGCCCTGCTTGTGGAATTTGAGGTTCCCCTCATCACAGACCCGAAGTGGCCAGCCCAGCGGCAGAACGTGGTCTTAGAAGATGATGTCATTCAGTTCTTGCCATCCACGGAATGCTCGCTGCGACCTGGGGACA
>NW_028006795.1:0-968 GCF_054177405.1 Leptonychotes weddellii | reverse complement strand
ACTGAGCCACCCAGGCACCCTCTCTTCTCCCCTTTCTGTGAATTGCCTTCCTCAGCCTCTCCCTTTTGAAATCCCAGGCCCCTTTCCTTGTCCTTAGCTTCGAAAAGTATAGAAGCCTCAACTGCGTGGTTGCTTTTGAATCTCGTATCTTTTGGGGGACTTGTTTTTCTCCCGTTAAGCTATCTTTTTATTGTAGGTTGGGTCTCAGCCAAGAACCTAGAAGAATAGAGGAATAATTATTTTCCCACCCTTATAGCAGTTTTAAAAACCAATTAAAACACAGTAGAACATTTAGAAAATACAGCCAGTAATTAAAAAAATAGTTCTTAATCCCACTTTACATAAATACTCACTTCTGACTTTTTTCTAAGCGTGCGCTTAAAATGGGATCACATTTACACATACTGCTTTGTAACCTGCTTTCCCCACCCCACCCCTCCGCCCGCTTATCTGCATCTTACGAGGTCGTACTACCTCATCTTTTCATGTGCATGATACAGATCTGATGGTACTGACGGCGTTCAGGTTGTTTACGAGCCCTTAACACTAGGAGAAAGCTGAGATGAATTTTTTTGAATAGGAATCCTGTGCACGCCTGGCTCAGCTTGGGCTGACTCTCCTCACGCAGAGGCAGGAACCGCAGGCTCAGGGCAGGACCTGCTGGGCCCGGGGCAGGCACTGGTGTCCGCGTGATTCCCGCGGAGAGCTCTCCTGCTGGGCTAGAGCTGGGCAGAGCAGAGGTCCAGTTGCAGAGGTTCCTGGATGGACCCAGCTCCTGGAGGGGCACCTCCCTACTACTCTGGCTCTATGCTCAGAGGCACCTGCGGGTAGGCATCCCAGCCAGCGGGGAGTGACAGATCAGGTCATGCCAGTGCCCAGGGCTTGCGGGACTTCAGAGCTGAGGGCGTCCACAGGCGTGGGTCAGTCCCTGTGACAATGACCGAGGTTCCTGTAAGGGGAGGCCCCCC
>NW_028006794.1:0-968 GCF_054177405.1 Leptonychotes weddellii | reverse complement strand
TGGCGGGGGGGGGGGCGACCACAAACCTGATTCCAAGAAATCCCTCCCAGCCCTTTAGAAACTTTCCCAGGCTGCTCTGCCCACAGGACCAGACCTTCCCAGCTCAACACAGGGGTCTTCTCCATGTCTGCATGAGTCTCAGGCCACCACAGGGACACAAGGCCCAGACTCAGGGCCCTCCCCATGAAGGACACACCAGTTCCTGCATGGTGTTCTTCTGCTGCCCCCTAATTATGACCAGGGAATGACTGAGAAGCATGAGAGTCAGACTGTGTCCTCCTCAATGACACTGTGGCTCCCACCACATGCATGCTGTCCTGGGGTCCTTTGCTTGTTGAGTTCACCTGAATTTCAGGCCCCTCCCCACCCCAGCCCTTTCTTCTCAGGACCAAGAACCTGGCCTTCCATACAGTCAGTGCCCAGTCAATACCCCATGATGAGATAATAATCTTCATCTTCTCTATCTCTGAGAAGTTTCTTCCTCAGGATAAAGGATCCCAGAGAGACAGAGCAGCAGAAGATAAAAGGAGTCCTGGTCAGAAAAAAAGAGCTTCAAACCGGTTATACATGGATAGCAGCCAATGGTCCTGGGAAGGAAAGAAATTAGGGTTGACTGCTGATGTCTCCTCCACACTCAGCCACTTTCTGTGTGACTTTCTTAGGCAAGATTCTTAACCTGCTCTGCCTCAGCTCCTCATCTGCAAAATGGGAATAGTAACAGGATCTCACCCGAAGATATAAGGAGAATCCTAGAAATTTATTTATCAACAGTCAGTACATGTCATTAGAACAGTGCCTGGTCCTAGGAATGCTACAGAAATGTCATTAAATAAGTGAATAAAGTGCAGCCCTCACTGTAGTTGCCCTGGGTCTTCTCAGAGCTTCATTATTATCCAGCACCACCACCCCCAGTCCCACCACAACTTCAGCCTCCTCCTCTCAGCCAGCTGCTCCCAGCTTTCCTCTTC
>NW_028006793.1:0-968 GCF_054177405.1 Leptonychotes weddellii | reverse complement strand
GGGGGGCCTCCCCTTACAGGAACCTCGGTCATTGTCACAGGGACTGACCCACGCCTGTGGACGCCCTCAGCTCTGAAGTCCCGCAAGCCCTGGGCACTGGCATGACCTGATCTGTCACTCCCCGCTGGCTGGGATGCCTACCCGCAGGTGCCTCTGAGCATAGAGCCAGAGTAGTAGGGAGGTGCCCCTCCAGGAGCTGAGTCCATCCAGGAACCTCTGCAACTGGACCTCTGCTCTGCCCAGCTCTAGCCCAGCAGGAGAGCTCTCCGCCGGAATCACGCGGACACCAGCGCCTGCCCCGAGCCCAGCAGGTCCTGCCCTGAGCCTGCGGTTCCTGCCTCTGCGTGAGGAGAGTCAGCCCAAGCTGAGCCAGGCGTGCACAGGATTCCTATTCAAAAAAATTCATCTCAGCTTTCTCCTAGTGTTAAGGGCTCGTAAACAACCTGAACGCCGTCAGTACCATCAGATCTGTATCATGCACATGAAAAGATGAGGTAGTACGACCTCGTAAGATGCAGATAAGCGGGCGGAGGGGTGGGGTGGGGAAAGCAGGTTACAAAGCAGTATGTGTAAATGTGATCCCATTTTAAGCGCACGCTTAGAAAAAAGTCAGAAGTGAGTATTTATGTAAAGTGGGATTAAGAACTATTTTTTTAATTACTGGCTGTATTTTCTAAATGTTCTACTGTGTTTTAATTGGTTTTTAAAACTGCTATAAGGGTGGGAAAATAATTATTCCTCTATTCTTCTAGGTTCTTGGCTGAGACCCAACCTACAATAAAAAGATAGCTTAACAGGAGAAAAACAAGTCCCCCAAAAGATACGAGATTCAAAAGCAACCACGCAGTTGAGGCTTCTATACTTTTCGAAGCTAAGGACAAGGAAAGGGGCCTGGGATTTCAAAAGGGAGAGGCTGAGGAAGGCAATTCACAGAAAGGGGAGAAGAGAGGGTGCCTGGGTGGCTCAGT
>NW_028006792.1:0-968 GCF_054177405.1 Leptonychotes weddellii | reverse complement strand
GGGTTTTTTTTTTTTTTTTGCTTCTTAAATAAACTTTGCTGGGATGTATTTATATGCATCCATTTCAAATGTCTTTACAAATACAATGTAACCACCTCCATAATCAAGATATTGGACATGTCCATCACCCCCCCATGAATATCACCACACAAGCCACCTTCCTACCCCAGGCTCCAGGCAACCACTGACCTGCTTTGTGTCCTATTAATTAGTTTTGTCTGTCCCAGAATTTCACATAAAAGCAGTTTTTGCAATTTTCACCAATTTATATCTTGTTTCTTTCACTCAGCATGATGTCTTTGGGATTCATGCATGTTTTTATGAATAAAGTAGTATTCTGCTGTGTAGGTATACCCAGACCCGGTTATCACTTCATCTGCTGATGGATTTTTTTAGTTGTTTCTGGCTTAGGGCACAATGAGTAAAACTGCTATAAACATTAGTGTGTACGAGTCATTATGTGGACATATGTTTTTATTTCCTTTCCGTAAATATATGAATGGAATTTCTGGGTGATGTGAAAGTGTGTGTTCAACTTTATAATAAATTGCCAAACTATTCTCCAAAGTGGTTGTACCACAGTTAATCTGCCCAGAGATGTATAAGTGTTCCAAATGCTTCTCATATTCACTTAAAGTTGTTAATTTTAAAATTTTATCCTTACTAATATGCCTGTAGTCTTACTTCATTGGGCTTTAACTGGCCTTTTGATGATTACTGATGATATTGAGCATCTTTTCCTGTGCTTATTGGTCATTTTTATATATTGCTTTGTCAAGTGTCTCCTTGAATATTTTGCCACGTTTATAATATTAATATTTTAAATCAATTCCACTGAGATTTAATTTAGGTAGAATAAAATGCACTCACTTAAAGTGTATAATTCAATATGTATAACATATTACTTTCTTTGTTGAAGTGTCTGTCCAAATCTTTGTCCCATTTTCTATCAGAGTGTTCATCTTCTT
>NW_028006791.1:0-968 GCF_054177405.1 Leptonychotes weddellii | reverse complement strand
CTCCCTCTCCCTCGACCCCTCCCCTTACTCATGTTCTTTCTCTCTCTCTCAAATAAATAAATAAAATCTTAAAAAAAAAAAAAGAATCCTTTCTTATCTTCTCACTGGACTCAGAATAAATCAGAATCCTTCCCATGCACCACAGGACCCTGTTACCTGCTGCCCTTTCCAGCCCCACTCCGACCACTCCCCTCTAGCTCACTGCAATCTAGCCACACTCAGTTATTTTCAACTTAACAAACTCTTTCCCACCTCAGCACCTTCACATATGCTCTTCCTCGCTCTTTTAATGGCCAGGTCCTTCTCATCCTTCAGGTTTTGATTTGAAAGCTCTCTTGCTCAGGCAAGCCTGCCTTTACCAACCTAATAAAGGTTCCCTGCCCCACCCCCCACCATTCCACTCCTTTCATAGCACTCACCATAATGTGTAAATACTGGTTTTGTTTACTTTTTAAAATCTGTCTCTTCCACTGGACTATAAGCTCTAAGGAACCGTGTATTGCTTTTGTAATAAAAAAAAAGAAAGAGAGAAAAGGAACCCCTGGTGGACTGGAGAGGCGCTACTGGAGACAGTCAGGCGTCTGTATCCCACTGTGGGATGCTGGCTCGTCTCAGGGCAAGGGGCAGAGGGCTCTTCAGGTGTGATGGCTGGGCCATTTTTTTTTAAAGATTTTATTTCTTTATTTGAAAGAGAGAATGAGAGAGAGAGCATGAGAGCGGGGAGGATCAGAGGGAAAAGCAGATTCCTCGCTGAGCAGGGAGCCCGACGCAGGACTCGATCCTGGGACTCCAGGATCTTGACCTGAGCCAAAGGCAGTCACTTAACCAACTGAGCCACCCAGGCGCCCCTGGCTGGGCCATTCAAATGTCCCTCTGTCAATATTGTCCTAAAGGGGTAACTATAGGAAAACTGAAAGAGCAAGGTCACTTTGTAATGAGTGTCACTCGGGTGAGGAGAATTCTTTTCT
>NW_028006790.1:0-12054 GCF_054177405.1 Leptonychotes weddellii | reverse complement strand
ACCTCTGAAACAAATAATACATTATATGTTAAAAAAAAAAAGGAAGAAGATAGCAGGAGGGGAAGAATGAAGGGGGGGATATCAGAGCGGGAGATGAACCATGAGAGATGATGGACTCTGAAAAACAAACTGAGGGTTCTAGAGGGGAGGGGTGTGGGAGGATGGGTTAGCCTGGTGATGGGTATTAAAGAAGGCACGTTCTGCATGGAGCACTGGGTGTTATACGCAAATAATGAATCATGGAACACTACATCAAAAAAAAGAAAAAAAAAAGATTTCATACACACAAAAAAACCATTAGAATAAATGAAGTTATAAAATACAAAAATTGATATATAAAAATCTGTTTCTATATACAAATAAACTATCAGATTATATAAAGAAATTAAAAACAAAAGTCCCATTTACAATTGCATCAAAAAGAACAAACTATCTAGGAATAATTTAGCCAAGGAAATGAAAGATACATATGCTGAAAACTATAAGACCTTTATGAAAAAAATTGAAGAGAACACAAATAAGTGGTAAGATACTCTGTGCTCATGGATTGGAAAAATATTCTTAAAATGTTTAAAATACCCAAAGCAATCTACAAACTCAATGCAATCCTCACCAAAATTCCAATGTCCCTTTTCACAGAAATAGAACAATCCTAAAATTTTTATGGACCCACAAAATAGCAAAGCAATCTTGAGAAAGAAAACCAAAGCTGGAGGCATCACACTTCCTGATTTCAAACTATTACAATCCTATAGTAAATAAAACAATATGGTATTGGCATAAAAAAACAGATACATCGATCAGTGGAATGGAATAGAGAGCCCAGAAGTAAATCCATGAATAAAAATGCACATAAATAGAAACAGAATTGTGGGTTTGGGGATAGAAAGATTGAATGGTCATCTGATGGTTTCTGTTTTCTAAGAGGAAAGTAGGAGGAAAGCAAGCAGGCAACTTTAAAGGAGAAAGTATGAAACAGTAATTGTCAAAATGGGGAAGTACACCATGGTTTCTAGGCAAGGTTGAGTGCCCCTGAGAAGTTTGCTAGGACTTCAAAACCCTGTTCTGTGCTTCTCCAGCCATTCAGCTGCTTCAGAGGTCAGGCAGTCAAAGGTGGAGTGTCAGAAGGCAAGCAGCATAGGGTTTTAGGAGGTGAATCCAATAGAGGGAGGAAGCAAATGAGTAGACCATATTTTCAGAGGATTGACTGCACTGATGCAGTGTTTTTATAAAAGGAAATAATCATGGCAAGATAAAGGGAAAAGCAAAGTTAGGAGGGAGGAAGCAAATGAGTAGACCATATTTTCAGAGGATTGACTACACTGATGCAGTGTTTTTATAAAAGGAAATAATCATGGCGAGATAAAGGGAAAAGCAAAGTTAGGAGGAACCTGGTGGAGATGGAAAAAATGATAGTCTGGGGATTGGAAGTCTTGACAAGGTCAATAAAAGGTAGCAGTGGGAGTGATTGATCAAGTAAAGGGACAGATGGGAGATGGGGAGCAAGGCAGGATTTTAGAGGTAATGCAGATTCCAGGGAAGATAAGGACTAAGTGACCATGAATGGGTGGAGAGGTGGCATAGAGGAAAATGGTTGGAACTCAGCAGGTCAAGGATCGGAGGCCAGGGGATTACATGGTTGCTGAGAAAGAAAATGAGAATAGGGTAAGAAAAGTATGAGGTGAACCATCTTCACTGAAGGAGGGGGTTGGTAGACAGCAGATGGCAACAATAAAGAGGGTAAGAAGTTGGTATAATGACGTGAATGAGTTTCAAAGGAGTGGGAAATTTTGCAGGAGGTGGTTTATAAAGGGCACTGGAGGGCAAGCACAAAATCCAAACACCTCCTGACTCTGGGTATGTGGAATGTAAAAGATTAGGGAGGAAGAACCCTTACAAAGTTTCAGTTAAGGAAGGAGTAATGTTCCAAGAATACATTGAGGATACAGAGAGGGCTCCTGATCTAGAGTCCAGCAGATGCTTTGAAAGGGATTGGGAGGGAGGGAAGAAGGGTAGGGCAGGATTTGGTCAGATTAAGGGCATGTCTCCTAATCCTGGCAGTACATTGGAAGGTTTTAGAAGGGATTTAAGCAACTAATTATGTACAAGGGAAACCCTATAAGGATATCAGCTGATTTTTTAGCAGAAACTTTGCAAGCCAGAGGAAGTGTCACAATATATTCAAAGTGCTGAAAGAAAAAACTTACAGCCAAGAATACTCTACCCAGCAAGGCTATCATTCAGAATAGAAGGAGAGATTAACTTGTTTGGGAAATTCTGTAAGGAATTCATGACCACTAAACCAGCCCTACAAGAAATGTTAAAGGGGAGGGGACTCTTTTTTTTTTTTTTTTAAAGATTTTATTTATTTATTTGAGAGAGAGAGTGAGAGAGAGCATGAGAGGGGAGAGGGTCAGAGGGAGAAGCAGACTCCCCACTGAGCGGGGAGCCCGATATGGGACTTGATCCTGGGACTCCAGGATCAGGACCTGAGCTGAAGGCAGTTGCTTAACCAACTGAGCCACCCAGGCGCCCCTAAAGGGGACTCTTTAAGGGGAAAAGAAAGACCATAAGTAGAAGTAAGAAAAGTAAGAAATACAGAAGCAGTAAAAATAAGTATACCTATAAAAAAAAAATCAGTCAAGGGATTGACAAAAGGAAAAGATGTAAAGTAGGACACTATATACCTAAAAATGTGGGAAGGAGGAAAGGAGTAAAGAAGGATTTCAAACTTCAGCAACCATCAACTTAATGAAGACTGCTATACATATAAGAGGTTATATACAAACCTAATGGTAATTACACATCAAAAACCAGTAAATATGCAAAAAATAAACAGAAAAGAATCCAAGTATATCACTAAAGAAAGCCAGCAAACCATGAAAGAGAGAAAGGAATGAAGAACTACAAAAACAACCATAAAACAAAAAACAAAATAGTAATAAGTACACATCTATCAATAATTACTTTGAATGTAAATGGAGTAAATACTCCAATCAAAAGATCAATCTATTTGCTGCCTGCAAGAGACCTAAAGACACATGCAGACAAAGTAAAGGGATGGAAAATCATTTATCATGCAAATGAAAGTGAAAAGAAAGTCGGGGTAGCAATACTTACAGTGGGCAAAACAGACTTTAAAACAAAGAAGGATACTATATAACCATAAAGGGAATGATCCAACAAGATATAAATATTTATAAAGATGTAAATATTTATGCATCTAACATGGGAGCACTCAAATGCATAAAGCAGCCTAAAAACATAAAGGAAGTAAATCAATAGTCATACAGTAATAATAGGGGACTTTAACACCCCACTTACATCAATGGATAGGTCACATCCAAACAGAAAAATCAACAAGAAACAGTGGCTCTGAATGATACATTGGACTAGATGGATCTAACAGGGGTGCCTGGGTGGCTCAGTCATTAAGCGTCTGCCTTCGGCTCAGGTCATGATCCCAGGGTCCTGGCATCAAGCCCTGCATCAGGCTCCCTGCTCCGCAGGAAGCCTGCTTCTCCCTCTCCCACTCCCCCTGCTTGTGTTCCCTCTCTCGCTGTGTCTCTCTGTCAAATAAATAAATAAAATCTTAGATGGATCTAACATATTCAGAACATTCCATCCCCAAATGGCAGAATATACATTCTTTTCAAGAGCACATGGAATATACTCCAGAATAGAACACATATTATGCCACAAAACAAGTCTCAGCAAATTTAAAAGATCAACTTCCAACCACAATGCTATTAAACAAGAAATGAATCAGAAGAAAAAATCTAGGAAAAACACAAATACATGGAGGTTAAATAACATGCTACTAAACAATGAGTGGGCCAACCAAGAAATCAAAGAGGAAATAAATATACGGAGACAAATGAAAATGAGAACACAATAGTCCAAAATCTTTGGGATGCCACAAAAGCAGTTCTAAGAGCGAAGTTTATAGCAATACAGGCCTACATCAAGAAGAAAAATCTCAAATAACCTAACCCTATACCTAAAGGAGCTAGAAAAAGAAGAACAAATAAGACCCAAAACTAGCAGAAGGAAGGACACAATAAAGCTTAGAGCAGAAATAAAGGAGAATTATATATTTATATATAACATATAAATTTTTATTATATATTTATATATAAGATATATAAATTTATATATATATATATAAAATATATAATAAATGTATCAATGAAACCAGGAGCTGGTTCTTTGAAAAGTTCAATAAAATTGATAAACCTTTAGCCAGATTCATAAAAAAAAAAAACCCAAAAATCAGCCATGAAAGAGAAGAACCACCAACACCACAGAAATAAAAGGATTATAAAAGGATATTATGAAAGACTATATGCCAAAAAAAAAAAAAAAACCAAAATCGGACAACCTAGGAGAAATGGATAATTCCTAGAAGCATATAACCCTCCAAAACTGAATCAGGAAGAAATAGAATACCTGAAGAGACCAATTACCAGCAATGAATCAGTAATCAAAAAATTCCCCAAAAAACAGAAGTCCAGGACCAGATGGCTTCACAGGTGAATTCTACCAAACATTTAAAGAAGAAGAGTTAATACCTAGTCTTCTCAAACTATTCCAAAAACAAAACAAAAAAAGCCAAAAAAACACAAAGAAAAAACAAAACAAAAAAACCCAAAAACAGAAAAGGAAGGAAATGTTCCAAATTCATTATATGAAGCCAATATTACCCTGATACCAAACCAGATATAGACACTCCAGAAAAGAGAACTACAGGCCAATATTTCTGATGAACATAGACACAAATACCTTCAATAAAATATTAGCCAAAAAAAAATCCAACAAAACATTTAAAAAAAAAACCATTCAATATGATCCGGTGGGATTTATTCCTGGAATGCAAGGGTAGTTCAATATTAGCAAATTAACCAACATGACATATCACAAGTAAAAAAATCATCAGTTCAATAGATGCAGAAAAAGCATTTGACAATTTCAATATCCATTCATGATAAAGACCCTCAACAAAGTATATTTAGAGGGAATATATTTCAACATAATAAAAGCCATAAATGAAAAACCCACAGTGAACATCATTCTCCATGGTGAAAAACTGAGCTTTCCCCTAAAGTCAGGAACAAGACAAGGATGTCCACTTTAACCAGTTTTTTCAACATAGTACTGGAAGTCCTAACCATAGCAATCAGACAAGAAATAAAAGGCATCCATTTGGTAAGGAAGAAGTAAAACTTTATTTGCAGATGACATGATACTATATATAGAAAACCCTAAAGACTCCACCAAAAAATGACTAGAACTGATAAATGAATTCAGTGAGGTCATAGGATACAAAAAAAAAAAAAATCAATATACAGAAATCCATTGCATTTCTGTACATTAGTAATGAATTAGCAGAAAGAAAACAATACCATTTATAATTGCACCATAAGGAATAAAATACCTAGGAAAGGGCCCAACCAAGGAGGTAAAAGACCTGTACTCTGAAAACTATAAAACACTGAAAAAAACTGAAGATCATACAAATGGAAAGATATTCCAGGCTCATGAATGGACAATATCGTTAAAATGTCCACACTACCCAAAACAATCTACAGATGTAATGCATTCCCTATCAAAATGCCAATAGTATTTTTCACAGAACTGGAGCAAATAATCCTGAAATTTGTATGGAACCACAAAAAGACCCCAAATAGCCAAAGCAATCTTAAAAAAAGAACAAACTGGAGGTATCACAATCCCAGACTATGAAGCTGTAATAATTACAACAGTATGGTACTGGCATAAAATAGACACATAAATCAGTGTAACAGAAAAGAGAGCTCAGTAGTAAACCCATGATTATATGGTCAGTCTTTGACAGAGGAGGCAAGACTATGCAATGGGAAAAAAGGCCATTTCTTTAATAAATTGTATTAGGAAAACTGGACAGCTACATAAAAAAGAATGAGATTGGACCACTTTCTTATAGTGTACACAAAAATAAACTCAAAATGGATTGAAGACCTAAATGTGAGACCTGAAACCATAAAACTCCTAGAAAAGACCACAGGTGGTAATTTCTCTGACATCAGCTGTAACATTTTTTGTAGATATTGAGGCAAGGAAAACAGAGGCAAAAATAAACTATTGGGACTACACCAAAATAAAAACTTCTGCACAGCAAACAACAGAAGAACAACCTAGTGAAGGGGAGAAGATATTTGCAAATGACCTGTCTAATAAAGGGTTAGTATCCAAAATATATAAAGAACTGATACAACATAAAAAAAAAAAATTCCAGTTAAGAAATGGGCAGCAGACATGAGCAGACATTTTTTTTTCCAAAGAAGACATACAGATAGCCAACAGACAGATGAAAAAATGCTCAACTTCACTCATCATCAGGGAAATGCAAATCAAAACCACAATGAGGTATCACCTCACACCTGTCAGAATGGCTAAAAATCAAAAACACAAGAAACAGCAAGTGTTAGTGAGGATGTGGAGAAAAAGGAACACTCATGCACTGTTGGTAGGAATGCAAACTGGTGCAGTCACTGTGGAAGACAATATGGAAGTTCCTCAAACAATTAGAAATAGAACTAGTCTATGATCCAGCAATCACACTACTGGGCACTGGGTATTTATCCAAAGAATACAAAAATACTAATTTGAAAAGATATGTGCACCCCTATGTTCATAGCAGCATTATTTACAACAGCCAAAATATTAAAGCAACTGAAGTGTCCATTGATAAATGGATAAATATGAGGCACACGCGTGCGTGTGCACGTGCACACACACAGGCATATTACTCAGCAATACAGAAGGAAATCTCACCATTTGCAATAACATGGATGGATCTAGGGAGTATAATGCTAAATGAGATAAGTTAGACAAAGACAAAGACCATATGATCTCACTAATGTGGAATTTAAGGAACAAAACAAATGAACAAAGAAAAAGACAAACCAAAAAATAGACTCCTAACTATAAAAAACAGATGGTTACCAGAGGGGAGGTGTGGGCTAGGGGATTGGGCGGGGGGCTGATGAGTGAAATAGGTGAAGGGGATTAAGAGTATACTTATCATGATGAGCACAGAGTAAAGAACAGAATTGTTGACTCACTATATTATACACCTGAAACTAATGTAACACTGTATATTAACTATATTGGAATTTTTTTAAAAAGTGGTAAAATTAATTAGATCTTAAAAAGTTAGTTAAGGGGACTCAAAGATGTAAAATATGGCAACATATGCATAAGACAGTGGGGGGGGGAGTAAAAATGAAGTTCTTTTAGAATGTTTTCCCATTTAAGTGACCAACTTAATGTAGACTATCAATTACTTAGGATGTTACATATGAACTTCATGGTAACTGCAAACCAAAACCCTGTAATAGATACACAAAAAAATAAAAGAAAAGCCAAGCATAACACTAAAGAAAGTCCTCAATCACAAGGAAAAGAAAACAAGAAGGAATGGAAGAACTACAAAAATGACCATAAAACAATTAATGAAATGGAAATATATACCTGTCAGTAATTAATTGTAGATGGTCTAAATGTGCTAATCAAAAGATAGAGTGATTAAAAAAAAAAAAAGCCCATCTATATTCTGCCTACAAAAAATTCATTTCAGAACTAAAGACACATACAGATTGAAAGGAAGGGATGGAAAAAGATACTCCAGCAAATGGAAGGAAAAAAAAGCTGGGGTAGCAATACTTCTATTAGACAAAATAGACTTTAAAACAGACTGTAACAAGAGACAAAGAAGGGCATTACATAATGATAAATGTATCAGTCCAACAGGAGGATAACATTGCAACAGCTGAATACATAAAGCAAATATTGATAGAGAAAGGGAAAACAGACAGTAGTACAATAGTAGGGGATTTTAACATTCCACTCACATCAGTGGATACATCATCCAGGAAGGGGGAAAAAAATCAATAGGGAAACAGTGTCTTTGAAGGACAAATTAGACCAGATGGACTTAACAGATATATACATATACAGGACATTTTATCCCATAATAACAGCATACACATATTTTTCAAGGGCACATAGAACACTCTCCAGGATAGATCACATGTTAAGCCACAAAACAAGTCTCAAAAAGTTTAATAAGATTGAAATATCATCAAGCTTCTTTTCTGCCCACAATGGTGTGAAACTAGAAATTACAAGAAAAAAATGGAAAAAATAAAAACATACATATGGAGGCTTAACAAAATGCCACTAATCAATGGGTCAATGAGGAAATCAAAGAGAAATTAACAAAAACATACCTTGAGGCAAATGAAAATGAGTCCAAAGTCTTTGGAGGCATGGTGAAAGTTCTAAGAGGGAAATTTATAGGGATACAGTCCTACCTCAGAAAAATACCAAAGCCTAAAGTTAGAAGGAAATAAAGATCAGAACAAAAATAAATGGAAACAAAAAAAAGAGAGAAAGAAAGAAAAGATCAACAAGACCAAGAGCCTGTTCTTTGAAAAGATAAAGAAAATTGATAAAGTCTTTAGGCAGACTCATCAAGAAAAATAACTCAAAATCAGAAATGAATGAGAAATAACAACAGACACCATAGAGACAAAAGGTTCATAAGAGACTTAAGAAAAATGTCCCAAAAAATTAGATAACCCAGAAGAAATGGATAAATTTCGGGGCGCCTGGGTGGCTCAGTCATTAAGAATCTGTCTTCGGCTCAGGTCTTGATCCCAGGGCCCTGGGATCGAGCCCCGCATCGGGCTCCCTGCTCGGTGGGAAGCCTGCTTCTCCTTCTCCCGCTCCCCCTGCTTGTGTTCCTGCTGTCGCTCTCTCTCTCTCTGTCAAATAAATAAATTAAAAAAAAAAAAAGAAATGGATAAATTTCTAAAAAATAATCTTTCCAAACTGAATCAGGAAGAAATAGAAAATCTAAACAGACTGATTACTAGTAACAAAATTGAATTGGTAATCAAAACCTCTCAACTAATCAAAGTCCAGGACCAAATGGATTCACTGGTGAATTCTACCAAACCTTTACAGACGAGTTAATACTTACTCGCCCCAAACCACTGGAAAACAAAACAAAAAAAGAACACAAGAGGAAAGAAAACTTTCAAATACATTCTACAATGCCAGCATTACCCTGATTACAAAAACAAAGACCATTAAAAACAACAACAACAAAAAAACACCCAAAACTACAGACCAATATCCCTGATGAACTTGGATGCAAAAATCCTCAACAAAATATTAGCAAGCCACATTCAACAATACATTAAAAGAATCCTTCACCATTATCAAGTGGGATTTATTTTGAGGGATTCAAGGATGGCTCAATATCTGCAAATCAGTGTGATATACTACACTAACAACATGAAGGATAAAAATCCTATGATCAGCCCCAGGACCCTCAGCCACTCCAGCCACAACTCCAGTCAACCAGCCAAAGTCATCAGACACACACGGTCTCCACACACACCTCCACAGGGGATGGCCATACACAAGACCACTTCTTCAAGTTTAGGAAAAGTAGCTGTTTTGCCTAATTCATAAGAACAAATACAGAAAGTCAAGCAAAATGAGACAGAGGAATAAGCTCCAGATGAAAAAACAAGACAAAACCTCAGAAAAAGAGCTAAATGAAACAGAAATAAGGAATATGCCTGATAAAGAGTTTAAAGTAATGATCATAAATGTTTGCTGGACTGGAGAGAAGAGTAGAGGAACTCCATGAGAATTTCAACAAAGATTTTTAAAAATATATATTAAAAAAAGAACCAATCAGCACTGAAGAATACAATAACTGAAATGAAAAATACATTAGAGGGAAATAACAGATTAGTGGATGCAGAGAAACGAATCAGTGATCTGGAAGGCAGGGTGATGGGAAGCACCCAGGTTAAACAGAGGAAAAAAGAAAAATCCTATAATCATCTCAATAGAGGTTAAATTTTATCAAAGGCTTTTTCTACGTCTGCTTATGATAAAAACTCTCAACAAAGTGGGTTTAGAGGGAAGATACCTCAACATAATAAAGACCATATATGATAAGCTCACAGCTAAAAGCATACTCAATGGTGAACAATTGAGAAAGAATGTCGTCTTGCTAGTTTTATTCAATACAGTACTGGAAGTCCTAGCCACAGCAATCAGACAAATAAAGGGCATCCAAATTTATAAGGAAGTAGTAAAACTATCCTGATGTGCAGATGACATGACATTATACTGGAAAACCCTAAATACCAAAAAAACAAAAACAAAAACACTATTAGAATAAATGCATTCAGAAAAGTTGCAGGATACAAAATACAGAAATCTGTTTCCATATACTCATAGCAAAGTAGAGAAATTAAGAAAACAATTACATTTATAATTGCATCAAAAAGAATAAAATAATTAGTAATAAACTTAACCAAGGAGGTGAGAAGACCTGTATTCTGAACACTATAAAACACTGAAGACCATACAAGCAAATGGAAAGAAATTCCATGATCATGAATGGACAGATTATTAAAAGGTCCACATTACCCAAAACAATCTACAGATTCAATGCAATCTCTACCAAAATACCAACAGCCCTTTTAATACAACCAGAACAAAGAACACTAAAATTTGTATGGAACCACAAAAAGACCCTGAATTGCAAAACAATCTTAAGAAAGAAGAACAAAGCCGGAGGCATCACAATCCCAGATTTCCTGATATACCACAAAGCTATAATAATCAAAACAGCATGGAACTGGCAGAAAAATAGACACCTGGATCAACGGAACAGAACAGAAAGCCCAGAAACAAACCTATACGTCTATGGTCAAGAAATCTGCAACAGAGGAGGCAAGAATATACAAGGGCGAAAAGACAGTCTCTTCAATAAATGCTGCTGGGAAAACTGGACAGCCACAAGCAAAAGAATGAAACTGGAGCACTTCCTTACACTATACACAAAAATAAACGCAAAAATATGAGACCTCAAACCATAAAACTCCTAGAAGAGAACACAGGCAGTAATTTCTCTGACATCAGCCGTAACATTTTTCTAGAGGGGTTTCCTCAGGCAAGGGCAACAAAAATGAAAATAAACTATTGGAAATACACCAAACTAACAAGCTTTTACCCAGCAAAGGAAATCATCAATAAAATAAAAAGGCAACATACTGAATGGGAATAGATACTTGCAAATGATGTATCTGAAAAGGGAGTAATATCTAAAACATAAAAAGAATTTACACAACACCAGAAAAACCCCAATCTGACTAGATAAGCAGAGAATCTGAATAGAGGTTTTCCCAAAGACCTACAGATGGCAAACACATAGAAAGATACTCAACATCACTCATCATCAAGGAAATACCAATCAGAACCACAATGAGATACCACCTCATGCCTGTCAGAATGGCTAAAATAAAAAACATAAACAAGTGTTGGTGAGGATTTAGAGCAAAAGGAACCCTCATGCACTGTTGCTGGAATGTAAATTGGGGGCAGTCATGATGGAAAACAGTATGGAGGTTCCTCAAAAGAATTAAAACTGGAAATACCCTACAATCCAATAATTGCACTGTGGGGTATTTACCAAAAACCAAAAAGCCAAGACACTAACTTGAAAAGATAATATGCACCCCTAGGTTTAGTGCAGCATTATTTACAATAGCCAAGATATAGAAGCAACTCAACGGTCTATCAATAGATGAATGAAGAAGATGTGAGTAATAATAATGGATTATTACTCAGCCATAAGAAAGGAATGGTATCTTGACATTGTGACAACATGGATGGGCCTAGAAGGCATTATGTTAAGTGAAATAAGTCAGATACTATAGGACTTCATTTATATGTGGACTCGAAAAAAACAAATGAACAAAGCAGAAATAGACCCAAAAATACAAAAAACTGATGGTTACTAGAGAAGAGAGTGGGGGGGGGGGCGGCGATGCACAAAAGTGTTAAAAGGGGGGCGCCTGGGTGGCTCAGTCATTAAGCATCTGCCCTCGGCTCAGGTCATGATCCCAGGGTCCTGGGATCGAGCCCCGCATCGGGCTCCCTGCTCAGCGGGAAGCCTGCTTCTCCCTCTCCCACTCCCACTCC
>NW_028006789.1:0-968 GCF_054177405.1 Leptonychotes weddellii | reverse complement strand
CTCTGGCATAGGAACATAACAGCAACAACAGACATGTTATCAAAGATTATAGAGTGCCTCCCTACCTCAATATTATACTACCTCCACTATAGAGCTTCAGGATAGCAGTCAATTGTAGCTGAGGAAACCGGAAGACACAGACTCTGACTCAGAGGAGTTTATTAAAAAATCTAGTAACAACAACAGAGAAAAAAAAACAACAAGAATACTAGGGACATTGAAGCTTCTGACAGCTTCAACTATAGCAAACATTAAACATAGCCTGGCTCCTCACCAAACACAAAACCTCACACTAAAGGACTTTGTACTTCAATTCCTTTTATCCTGTATGTTGTGCCTGCCTGTCTATCAACAAAAATTACACAGCATGATAAAAAGCAAGGAAAAAAAAAACCTGAAGAGATAAAACAAGCACTAGAACATATTCTGATATGGAGAAATTTTGGAACAGTCATACCAGGAATTTAAAATATAATTAATATGCTAAGATCTCTAATGGTAAAAGTGGACAATGAAAGAAAAACTTGATAATTTAAGGAGAGAGATGAAAAACCAATGAAGGAATAAAAAGAAAGCTAGAAATAAAAGTACTAAAGAATGCCTTTGATGGGCTCATCAGTAGACTAGAAAACAGAGGATAGATTCAGAGATCTTGATGATATGTCAATAGACATTTCCAAAACTGAAATTTAAAAAAGTGAAAAAAAATGAAACAGGGTATACTAGAACTGTGAGACAATCACAAAAGGCGTAACATATGTGTAATAGGAGTACTAGGAAAATAAATGAAGGACGGAAGATAAGTAGGAAGGAAGGAAGAAGAAGAAGTAGAAAGAATAATTAAAGTAATAATGGCTGAAGAATTTCCCAACATTAATGTCAGACAACAAACTATAGTTCCAGGAAGCTCCAGAAAACACCAAACAGGATAAATTATAAAACAAGGTGAAATAAACAAACAACAACAA
>NW_028006788.1:0-968 GCF_054177405.1 Leptonychotes weddellii | reverse complement strand
GAACCCCAAGAGCCAGCCCAGAGCCCACAGGAAGGCACGGACCAAAGCTGCGGTAAGGGTGGGGCAGGATTTGGGGACTGGAAGGCGGGGCGGGCTAGGGGACCCATCCAGCTGGGGGTCTGGGCTCCTCATGGCGCTGGGGTGGGGGCGGCTACTCGTCCACTTTCAGCTGCTGGAAAGAGTGCGAGGCCCCCTGCTCTTCGCCTTATAGCCCACGAACCAGAAGGAGGGCGACTCTCCCAGGACGGCCGTTTCTCCCCGAGGACCTTAGCTACAGCAGTATTATTACTACTTCCTAAAAAAGAAGCCAGAACCCTGGATTTCTACATGAAATCTCCTGATTTTAAATGCCGGCTCGTTGCTATTTTATCAAAATGTGTCTTACAGGATGGGTAAGAGCATCTGCCTGGGAGCCGCCGGGAATTTGGGGGCTGGGGGTGTGAAAGTAGCCCCCTCTCCGAGCACCCCTGCAGGGGAAAGCGGCCCCCACCAGGCGAGCAGTCCTCTAGTGGCCCAGGGGTTGATTCAGCGTCGCTTTCCCAAAATGCGTCCTACCGGGCTCTGGAGGCAGATTGTACGGTCGAACTTGGGAAATGCCAGATCATGCAAACTTAGGGGGCTCCTTTATTGCAGGACTTACCAGGACCTTCAGTGTTCTAAAATGCATCCTGAGGGTCCAAAAAGAAACTAAAGCAGGCAGCGTTTCCAATGGGATTTGCCCCCAGAGCTGTGTTTTACAGGACAGCCATGGAATGCACTAGAACCCAGCACATGTGTGTGTGCACAGTGCCGAAAGGCTGAGGAAGTGATGTGGGCGTGCAGGCCATCGTGCACAAGCCACTCACGGTAACACCTGGGGAACGACCTCATATTCAGAATCACAGCCCCAGTCTCATCCCCCGCTGTGGAAGCCCGACCCAGCCACCTCGAGACCACCAGGAACGCAAACCCTGACTCTGGGACAGCAG
>NW_028006787.1:0-968 GCF_054177405.1 Leptonychotes weddellii | reverse complement strand
AATGAAACTGAAATTATAGCTCTGTTATCTTTCAAATATAGTGTGAAATATTTGATTTTTGAAAGGTTAGAAAATGCATTTCTATGATTTGATATTTTAAAAGGTCAAAAATATTATCCTTTTACTTAGTTTTCATAGCAGCAAATAAATGGTGATTACTTCCTACTTAAATTTGGCAAATCATAGTGTTTTTTTTTTTTTGGAGAAAGAGTAACGTGGTGGGAATTGATTTTGAAAGTATACATATAACATGTTAAAGTTGTCATCTGTCCCTTTATAATTGAAATTCAAAATTGTGTTGGCTATGAATCAAGAAGCTCTGAATAACAAAATAGCATACCTACACAGTATGTTTTTTAGGACAGTTAGTGACCTAATCAATTACGCATCCTATTTTTGCTTGCTTAGATGTTTTGTCTATAACAAAAATCCATTTAGTTCATGATCTCTCTCAAGGAATTATATTTTATTTGGGAAGTTAAGTTATATATACATTCCACAGAGAGACCATAATCCTTGAAGGAAAAAACATGTTGCTTTTAGCAATATTCTGTATTGCTCAAGGAAATCTTATGTTGTAGAAATAACCTCACAGGGGCGCCTGGGTGGCTCAGTCGTTAAGCATATGCCTTTGGCTCAGGTCATGATCCCAGAGTCCTGGGATCGAGCCTCACACTGGGCTCCCTGCTCCGTGGGAAGCCTGCTTCTCCCTCTCCCACTCCCCCTGCTTGTGTTCCCTCTCTCGCTGTGTCTCTCTCTGTCAAATAAATAAAATCTTAAAAAAAAAAAAAAAGAAATAACCTCACAATAGAAAATACATTATTTCAAACACTTTTTCATCTACTTACTAGTTGTTTCATACTGAGCAAATTAAATGGGGGTAATATTCTTCGTTATTACTATAAAAATTAAAAGTAATCTAATTAAAGGACTTCATTTATAGTGGATACTTTATAAACATGCATTAC
>NW_028006786.1:0-968 GCF_054177405.1 Leptonychotes weddellii | reverse complement strand
AATTGGTTCCCCCTTATCTTTTCCTTTAAATCTTAAAAGCTGTGAGATACGCTGCATATCTGCTTTGACCCATGTGAAGTGTTAGCCACCGTAGGCGAATCTTCTTTACCTACTATGGCCGCGCAAGGGCTTATCGCTCAGATCTCTCATCAAGATAGAACCTGTCACAAGGCGTGCGGTTAGCTGACGGTCCCCAGCCGCAGAACTGTGGAATTGGCTACAGCATCTCAGCCAAGGCTCCACTTTTCCTGGGTAACTGTGGTCAGTGACTGAGAATGACAGCTGCACTAATCCATTTCTGCTATTGACCTAGATAACGAGGTAAACCGATGCCGGCTCAAAATGGCCGGAAAGACTGGTTTATTTGGGAATTAGCAAAGGAATTGCAATTCAAAACATGCAAACTGTAGCAAATCACAGGCAATCCTCTGTTGAGGATTTGCGGTAGTCTGTATTTATGGGCAGAAATGTAAAGAGGAGAAAGTTCACTTAGCATCTGTTAAAATCAAAAACAGAGACCAGTTTTGAAAATTCCCTGAGCAGACAAAACCCATCCAGTCATACAAACAAAGCTCAATTCAGCTTATTTTGCAAGGCCAACCGACTGGGGTCATTTTTCTTCTGGGAACTATTAGCAAAACTTCCCAAGGTTGATATAAGGCAAATCCTGTATCATTTTAAACTACGTATCATTTTTTTTTTTAAGATTTTATTTATTTATTTGACAGAGAGACACAGTGAGAGAGGGAACACAAGCAGGGGGAGTGGGAGAGGAAGAAGTAGACTTCCAGCGGAGCAGGGAGCCCCATGCAGGGCTCGATCCCAGGACCCTGGGACCATGACCAGAGCTGAAGGCAGACTCTTAACGACTAAGCCACTCAGGCACCCCTAAACTGTGTATCATTTTTATTTATTTTATTTTATTTATTTATTTATTAAAGATTTTATTTATTTATTTGAGAGAGAGA
>NW_028006785.1:0-968 GCF_054177405.1 Leptonychotes weddellii | reverse complement strand
GAAACAATATGTCCAGAAAAAAAGAACTTAAAAGATTAACTGTATTTGGAGGGATCAAATACAATTAACTGCAGAAGAATCCCAAGATATTCCTCCTTAAAAAAAAAAAAAAAGAAGTTAAAATGAAAAGGATCTTGAGAAAAGGTGTGTCCCTCCAGGTGTGTTTGGGAATCAGTTTAGAATAAAGAGTACTAGCCAATCTAGAGTATAAAGACTCCTGAAAATATTTTTACCTTTCCCCCAAAGAAAAAGGCTTAGCTTGAAAATAGGAGAATGTGTAAACAATGCAGTTATCTTATCAAGTAAGGCAGAAGAGGTAGGGATATAAAAGTGTTCTTCCATTAAGGCAACTTGATGTACTCGAACAAGAATTTTAGGGACATCTAGAAAAAGTGACAAAGCTCTTTCTGTATGCTATATTTCTGTTTTGCTTTTTAAAATAAAGTATGTCCTGGACTCATATGCAGCTGGATTTGGGAGAGCCATTATATGTCATTGAATAAGCTCTGTATATAATTTAAGAACAATTCCTTATTCAACATCTGTTCCAAATGGTCACTTTGCCTTGGTTTGAAAACCTCCAGCAAAAACTCAGTCCCTCACAGGGAAACCTACTGTGGACACTTCCAGAGAAGCTGCCTCTGTTGACCCCAAGGGTGGCCCTTCTAGATCTCTCAGGAACACATACCCGCACACCTCAGGGCTGAGTCAAGAACAGTACCAAGGCCTTGTTATCCTTAGGGTAAATATTCTAGAAACTGCAGCTAAAAGTTATGGTTCTTTTTATGCTCGCATGTATCTAAAGACATGATCTTACTCTCTGGTTCCAAGATGTGAGACAAGTAAGCAGGTGGATTTAGATCACAATTTTACCATTTTTTTTTTTATTCTTATGTTAATCCCCATACATTACATCATTAGTTCTAGATGAAGTGTTCCATGATTCATTGTTTGTGCATAACACCCAG
>NW_028006784.1:0-968 GCF_054177405.1 Leptonychotes weddellii | reverse complement strand
GAGACAGTGAGAGAGAGAGAGAGCACATGAGAGGGGGGAGGGTCAGAGGGAGAAGCAGACTCCCTGCCGAGCAGGGAGCCCGATGCGGGACTCGATCCCGGGACTCCAGGATCATGACCTGAGCCGAAGGCAGTCGCTTAACCAACTGAGCCACCCAGGCGCCCCCAAAGTATTTCCTTTATCAGAATAAAACACACTTTTTTTTTTTTTAAAGATTTTACTCATTTATTTGAGAGAGAGAAAGAGAGAGAGAGAGCACATGAGACGGGGGAGGGTCAGAGGGAGAAGCAGACTCCCCACTGAGCAGGGAGCCCGATGCGGGACTCGATCCAAGGACTCCAGGATCATGACCTGAGCCGAAGGCAGTCGCTTAACCAACTGAGCCACCCAGGCGCCCTAAATCAGGAAGTTCTAAAGGCAAGGGGTGGGAGGCTTGGAGGCATGGTGTGAATACAGAAGAAGGGAAACTGAGCCCGTCCGACAGACACAATCGTACATAGGGACCTCTGTCTTCCATGGGGGTAGAAGGGTAAAAGGAAACCGGATTTGCAGAGGTACCCTCAGGGTAGCAAAGCCCTGATGAAAAATCTGACAAGGAATCTGAAAGAACACACACAAACAACAGAATGGGGGTGGGGGGGGGAGGATCTAGACAACAGAACTGAGAGATTGACCTAAATGTCCCAGATCAGAAAATGTCCCAATCCATGAAAGGGCCTGGGGAACAAAGCTGAGGTGCATTTATGGCATGGATGTGATTGATTAGAATCATTCAAGCCACTTAATCGTTTGAGATACAACTTGGTCCACAGTGTTAGATTGCTGCGCAAGTAAAACTTTTTGTTGCGAGTCAAAGACTAAGAACCCAAATGCATAAAGCATAATGACCCTTGATTAGTGGACTAACAACCAGGCAAAAACCAGTCTCTAGGCGAGTAGACCAGCTGTGCAGCTTCTGCCCGGGGGGG
>NW_028006783.1:0-968 GCF_054177405.1 Leptonychotes weddellii | reverse complement strand
TCTAAAAGATTTTAGATGTCACTGGAGACCTCACTGGGGACAAAGACTGCTTCACAGACATTTTCAACCAATACTTCCAGCTTGATGCGGCAGAATGAGCCCAGATTTTGAAGTCAGCTAGATGTGCATTCAGGTCGGGCAAGTTGCTTTACCTCCGTGAGTCTTTTCTTTCATCTACAAAGTGGGACTAAATCCACTGTCAGGTACAGGCCAGATCAGATAAAGTGTGTCACAGAGCGCCTAGGACATGGTGATTACTTAATGTCACTTCCCTCTTCCTCCGAATTTCACTGATAAGAACCTACACCTATTTGCAGGCGCTCTGCCTACCAGCCTCCTAACTATAACAGCATACAGAATATTAGCACTTATTACTTTGACATTTATTAAAAGATAAATGACTCCATGGCTTGGAGAGTGAAACCACCCTTTCTGTAAAGGGAAGATGCTTAACTTAAGCCACCTCATTTCCAGTGCAAAAGGTTTCAGAATTTACCAATAGGTGGTGCTGTTGACACAGTTCTTAAATGACTACGGTTTTTGGTTTTTGTTTTTTAAGTTAAATATATATTCTTTCTTTCATGCCACAAATATTTATTGAGCAGTTACTATGTGGCAGGCCCTGTGTGAGGTGCTAGTGATACAAAGAATAATAAGGGACAGCTTCTGCCTTCCCAAAGCTACAGGGAGGGCAAGGGGCATGCGTGGGCATGGGGAGGGAGTTCCAGATAAAGGGAATGAGCAGGTACAGAGCAATCAGAAAGGCAACTGACTCAGACCAAAGAGCCAGGGCAGGCTTCCCAGAGAAGGGGGCATCCAGAGCTGGGTCCTGAAGGATCCGCTGGAGTTCCTCCAAATGTACCCAACCATTGACCCCCGCCAAATCTCCAGACATAGACACGTCACTCAGGTTAGAAAGCAAAAACCCTCCACTTGCTAAGTGCTAGAAGGTGTAATTCATTAAGCTA
>NW_028006782.1:0-968 GCF_054177405.1 Leptonychotes weddellii | reverse complement strand
TACGCACCCCACCCGGCCCCCCAGCACCCCGCCCCCCAGCCTGTCCCCCAGCTCCGCGTGCCCCACAGCCCAACCCCGCCCGGGAACCGCCCTGACTTCTTAAGCGCAGAGTCGCGGTTCCAGTTTGCGAGCACTGAGTCCTGTAACACGTGTTCTTTTGTGTCTCGCAGCTTTTGCTCCGTGTGAGCTTGGTGAGAATTACCGGTTTCTGGTCTGACAGCAACTCACATTCTCACTGCTGCTTGGTGCTCCCGGGTGTGAGCATGTCACCCGTTCTGCTATGGAGGGGCATTTGGGGTGTTCCCAGTTTGGGCCTAGTGTGGCCCCGGCATGCCTGTGTGTGTCTGCGGGCGCACGTGTGTTCACGTCTGTAGGGTCCACCCCTAGGAGTGGGGTGGCCACGTGGGTCAGGGTGGCGCTTCCTCGGACCACCCCCCCCCCGCCTTCCCCGGTGGAGACCCCAGCTTGGTGCTCTGAGACAGCCCCTGTGGGGGCGCAGGGAACGGGCGCAGGGCAGCAGCGCAGAAGCCCTCCGGCAGAGCCTGCCCTCCGCCGGTCTGCAGAGAAGGGCTCCCGGAAGAACCGTTCAGATAACCCCCTTCCAGATAAACAAAGGCCCCACATCTGCAGGCCGGAAGGGTTCTGTTCAGGCTGCCAGTTGGTAATAACCTGCTCCCCCTGCATGGCCCCTCCCGAGGGGCTGGAGCGCCCTCCATGCCTCTGCAGCCGGGCTCGGGCGGCCGTGTCCCCCTTGCCCCTGTGTCCCCCAGGCCCCTCACACTGCCCGCTACATGGAAGGTGCTCCGTAAGGATTTGTGGGATCGAATTCAGCTTTCTAAAATGCAAACGGGAGGCCGTTGCTGAAAGGCCAGGTGCCACGCGCTGTGCGTGGTCCGCAGCCCCGTGGCTGTCCCCGTGGCTGATCCCCTGGCTGCCGTAACAGCCACAAACTGAGTAACTTAAGGAGC
>NW_028006781.1:0-968 GCF_054177405.1 Leptonychotes weddellii | reverse complement strand
AGGGGGGAAGGATGGCAGAGGAGTAGGGGACCCTATTTCAACTGGTCCCCAGAATTGAGCTGGATATCTACCAGACCACTCTGAGCACCCACGAAACCAGCCTGAGATGTAAGAAGATCTGGATCTCTACAAACAGAATATCGCAGACGGTTGGTTTTGAGGTGCGAAGCGGTGAGCCGTGATTCTGCGGGCAGATATCGGAGGATAAACGGCGGCGGGAGGGTGCCTGGCCGTGGGGATCCTACACCGCCGGTGAGTGACAGCCTCGCGCGCTGAGGTCGGGGCACAGACTCGCAGACCAGTAGCGTCAGGAAAGAACTTTAGGGCAGCCCCTGGGGTGGAAAACCAGACTGGCAGGGTCACGTGCACGTGAACCACAGGCCCCCTGGACAGAAACCGGAGCGACGGTCACGCGCACGCGAACTGCAGCCTCCGAGACAGAAACCCGGTGAGCTGGGGTCGCGCAGGTGAACTGCAACCCCGGGGATTGGAAACCCCAAGCGGTAGGATCCTGCGCGCGCGAACTGGGAGCGGCTGGCGGTTTTAGAAGCACAAAGGGCAGAGACGTGCCCCGACCTGGAGACAGGACTGGGAGTGCTGCGGAGGGGCGCACAACCCAGGACGCTGCAGTTTATAGCAGCACAGACAGAAACGGAGACAGTGTGGCCTGGAGAGCTCACTGAAGAACAGACTGAGGTCTCTCTGCTCTGAGGCAGAGGGTTGGAAATGGTCTCTTCTGCTCTGACTCGCGGAAGAGACGCGGAAAGCCGCCAGGGAAAGGCGCCAGAGAACAAAAGCCCCCAAGACTGATTCCCACTGAGCCCATCCCCTGCCACAGGGGCTCAGGGCAACTCCGCCCAAACAGGGTTGCCTGAGTAACAGCGCGGCAGGCCCCTCCCGCAGAAGACAGGCTGGGAAAACAAGAGGCCAGCAACCCTAAGGTCCCAAGAAAACAGGTGCATCTTGCT
>NW_028006780.1:0-968 GCF_054177405.1 Leptonychotes weddellii | reverse complement strand
CCTTCTTGGTGGCCCTGGTGGTGCTCAGCTGCAGCTCCCTCTGCTCTCTGGGATGTGACCTGCCTCAGAACCATGGCCTGTTCGCCTGGAGGGCCTTGACGCTCCTGGGACAAATGAGGAGAATGTCTGCTAGCTCTTGTGACAAGTACACAAGTGACTTTGCCTTCCCCAAGGCGGTGTTCGATGGGAAGCAGTTGCAGAAGGCTCAAGCCCTCTCTGTCGTCCATGTGATGAACCAGAAGATCTTCCACCTCTTCTGCACAGAGGCCCCATCTGCTGCTTGGAACGAGACCCTCCTAGAGGAATTCTGCTCGGGACTTTCTGAGCAGCTGACCAACCTGGAAGCCTGTCCCATGCAGGAGGCGGCGGGGGCAGAGACTCCCCTCATGAAGGTGGACTCCATCCTGAGGAACTACTTCCAAAGAATCTCCCTCTATCTGCAAGAGAAGCAATACAGCCCTTGTGCCTGGGAGATTGTCAGAGCGGAAATCATGAAAGCCTTGTATTCATCAACAACCTTGCAAAAAAGATTAAGGAGCAAGAAGTGAGACCCGGTTCACCATGGAAATGATTCCCTCTGACTAATAATATCACACTCTCCGCAGTTCTGCCATGTCAAACTGTCACTTCTGCTGTCCTGGTGACATGAATAGACTCAATTTGTTACATGTTCTCAGGAGTAATAAGCACATCAAGGTAACTCTACAAATGCCTGTCGCTTCCAGATGACCATGCTGATCTACCTATTTAACTATATATGTATTTCACCATTTATAAGATTTAAATTATTTTTTATTGTATAATAATAGGTGTACCTTCCTTTTGTGGTTATTGGAAATATATGTGCTTTACATTTATTACATTTTTTATTTTTTGTTCATTAAATGTTTGTATAGAAAAATTCTTGTATTTGTTTCTTATGGGAAGATGAAACAAGTCCAATTACAACCTGATGAAAGAAATGCATT
>NW_028006779.1:0-12054 GCF_054177405.1 Leptonychotes weddellii | reverse complement strand
GCGCTGCTAAGACGGGGAGCTCTGGGTGGCACGAGGGAGGCCCGTCATGCAGCTCACACAGGACATGACCAAGCTGGTATAAATTTTCTCAAACTTAATGGAAAAGGCAGAAGCGCGCACATTAAGAAAACAAATCCGAGTTCTCGGGGTGCCTCCGGACGCGGGCCTCGGCGTTGATAGCCATCTTTATCAACTTTTCGTCGTGCCTGATCTGCAGTGACAATTATCAAAGCCAAGCAATCGATACCTCATTAATGGCAAGCTCTTGAGCAGGACTCGCAAACCTGCCTCTTTCTGAAAGGCGTTCTTCTTTTCCTAGGTTTCCATGCTTGTGCAGAGAGAAATACCGTGCACTTGCTTCAAACAAACAAACAAATAAGCAAAACCCTCTAGAGTTGGCAAACCTCATTCCAGGGGGCAGCTGCTGACTTCTTGCACACCAAATGCCCTGGTCCTCCCCACTTCACCGCCTGATGAAGGGACATGCTTAGAAGAATCCCATTTTTCTCTGATGTCAGAGATGTTTTAACCAGCTGGGGGCAGAATTACATTCTGGAAATTATAGGGGATGAGGGGAAAAAAAAAAGTGAATATTACAAATACAGTAGTCTTTGGAGTCGGATCTCCACTATTAATGCATTATAAAACAACTTAAAAAATCCTATCAGAAGAAGTGATGTTTGAAGCCACGTTATATTTTATAAAGTGTCAGGGCATAGGCGAGTTTATATTTGACAAGCAATTTAAATATTTCAATATATTTTATATCTTTAAAAAAATTGCCATGATCAAAAACCTAGATGAAACTCTTTCATTTGGTACCTGGGTAGGAAAACATTGAGTTACAAATCTTTTTGACAATGTGGATTCTGAGTGTTACATAACCATTTTTAATCTTCTGAAATATTTCATTGCCTGGGAAAGCAAATCAGGGACGGGGTATTGTGTGCTTTTAAATTCATTTGTCTTAACACCCTTTCACTTTCTTGTTCTGCTTTGATGGTCTGATTACTTCTCTACATAAATATAAGCCGGAATTCATTCTGAGTATAAGCCTTATCTCTTTCCTCAGTGGTGATATGGGATGCGGAGGGCCTTTTTTTTCCCCCTGTGCTTCAAAGTGAATTTAGTAGTGAATGGTGTCTGCCATTGCAGAAAAGCCCATTTATTTATCCTTATAATCAGGACGGCACAGCCAACGGAGCCCAGGGCTTCCTCATTTCAGGTTCAGATGGAGCAAAGATTTACTGAGCACCTACTAGGAGTCAGGGACCTTGCTAGGCGTGGCCCTCCAGGAAGAACAGCTTGCCTTCCTTTGCCCACTTAACCCTGTAGGTTGCTTCTACCGGGACTTACAATGACCTTGCCCCTCTGCACTCAAAGACGGAGTGGAAAGTGGATTCCGGGCTGTCTGAATCCAGTTCCTCCCTTCGGGGACCAGGTGGGCAGCAAGAGTGGGGTTGGAGAGGGCAGCTCTGTCAGGCCTTGGTGGGGTAGGAGCTGGGGGCCCCGGAGGCAGGGAGGTGGGTCATTTCCTATGCCTCACATTATTTCTTGGGCTCATCTCCAGGTTGGCGATGGGGCGGGGCTGCCTTGGTTTCTGGGTCATTCTTGATGCCGTGGAAAACCTTTCCCTCCTGACATGGCTCTTCTCAGATTTCTTTTGTCAATTCTTTCCCTTCCTTTTTTCTCGGCACTGTCAATGAAAGAGCCTCGAAGCGAGGAGGCCCTTTTGTCCCATACTCCAGTGCCGCGAAGGGGCAAGAAAACCCCCAGAAGGACCCAAGCTCTGTGGAAGTGTTACCTTTCGAATGGTTCCCCTGGGGGCACCTTAGCCAGAAAATGTCCCAAGTTGGTTATTGTCAAGCTGGAGATGGAAAGATGCCCCGTGGGTAGAAAGCCAAGCCTTCGAGTCACAAGGTGGCATACTGGGAAGCAGAAATGTTCTATCTGGAGACAGCTCAGAAGGTAGGATGGCCAGATTTGGCAAATAAAAATAGAGGCCGCCAGTTAAATTTGAAGTTCAGATACACATAGATAAGGCGGTTTGGGACAGGCGCTAAAAAGAAAATTATTTGTCACATCTCTGAACTTCAAATTTAACTGGGCCTCATGCATTTTTCCCGTTGCCCTATTAGGGCATGCTTTGTGTCACTGTTTTCCATTCTAGCTGGGCTCTATTCAGGTGCGAAAGAGCTAGGCCACCTTGCATACTGATTTATTATTTATTTAAATTTTAATTGGAAGGCATGGCTTGGAGGCTTTCATGCCCTCCCTCCGAGAACTCTATCAGCACCCCGTCCCCCCAGCGTGATTCAACTTCGAAGTCCCTTAGGCCCCTTGTCCACACAGATGGCCACCCAAGTCCCTCCCATGTAGGAATTCAGGAGCCTCTCTGGCACGAGATCCGAGATCTGGCCTGTCCATTGCTGTGTCCTTGTACCTGGCAGAGACTGGCCCGGAGCAGGTGTTCAGGATGGGTTTACCAGATGACTGGCAACTTGCTGAGTGAATGAGCAAACCAGTGGGTGCATCAATGCATGAATGAGTTACAGCGGGTTTTCCATGACTCTGTAAAAACGTTATGATATAATATTAGGTGCAAGATTCAGGAGAATGGCTTTTATGCCAAAAAATATATACATTATAAATTCTTGAGTAAAAGGAAGAAGCTCATATGCAAAAGCAAGGACAAGCCATACTATTCCAGGCATGTGAGGCCAAAGACACGCAGCAGCTGTGACCCTTTACAAGATGACTGAACCAGTAGGGTTCAACTGCTGAAGGCTACAGGGGTAACCTATGGTGGTGGTCTTGTGTGTTCTCAGTGGTGCCCATGACACTTTTCCTGTGGGAGCTGCTTTAGTTAGGGTGGATGCCAAGTGCACAAAATCAGAAAGGCCAAAGGAGTGTTGGAGGGGCCGAGTACGAGAATCGTTTAATTTTCTGGCTGCTGTATCTCCTTGCCCTCCGTACTTACACTTCCCTTCCTTTGGGGCGAAATTCTGGATTCTGTGCTGACTCAGTTCTGGGTGCCCACTTCCGTCTGCCTCCTCCCCTCCCAAGCTCAAAGCAAGGTGTCCAGATCCTTCTCTCACCAGCTGGGTGGTGTAGCCAGAGGGCAGGCTCATGACCTTGGCTCAGCCCTTCAGGCCAGCCCCTAGAGGCAGTTTTTGCCCGTGGTGGCTACTGGGTGTCCGTGCATAGCTGCTGATACTGTGTTTGCCCCTGAGGTCTCCCCCAAGCCTGGTCTTCCACCTCCCATCAGATCTGTCTACCCCCAACATTCGGCCAGTAAGGTCTCTCTGCCTTTGGGCAGAAATCAGCCAGAGTAAGTTTCTACTAATTTAAACCAGGAACGCAGAGGAAGACATAGGTTAATTGGTTAAGCAGCCAATGTTTAATCCATCTGGGAACCTTCTATGTGTCCAGTTATGTGCCTGGAGGCCCTGCTGGGTCTGGGCAACCTCATCCTTCCCCTTCCAGCAGCCCAAGGCACTGCCCCCAACCCAGTGCTGACCCCGTGTTGTGGACTGATTGTGTCCTTCCAAATTCATATGTCGAGGTCCTAATCCCCAGTGTGATGGCATTAGGAGGTGGGGTCTTTGGGAGGTGCTTAGGGAGAGATGAGGCCATGAGGGTGGGGCCCCGTGATGGGATTAGTGCCCTCACGAGAAGAGGAAGAGACACCAGAGCTTCCCTCTGCCCCAGGAGGACATAGAGAGAAGACAGCCATCTACAAACCAGAAGGAAGGCTCTCACTGGGAACTGAATCTGCAATTTTTAAATCATGGAAGCATAAGAAGTGGGGATCTGAAGACACACCTGAGCTGGTGCATAACCGTCAGGCAGTGATAAGAAGAGTGCATCATTTACTGAGCCCCTGCTATGTGGCAGGACCGCCCTACGTGGAACCCATTGAATTCCATCTTGGCTCTGTCCCATCCAACCTAAAGACACTTCGTCTCTGTCTCCATGTCACCAAAACCATGGCGCCCCTGCCCAGAAAATGCACTGATGCCTTCTTGACACTCTAAAGTCGGAAATCCCGATGGGCTGGTGGGGTCCTTACTGAGCCAGGAGCTCAGGGAGCCCAGCTGTGTTCATCTGATTGCACTGCAGGTCAGTTAGCCCCTAAATGGACAGCCGGCAAACTCGTAATTGGTAATTGATGGAATTATCTCGTTTAGGAAGATAGATGGCTATCCTAGTGGTGGGAAAACAACCTCAGTGTTGAACAATGTAATTATATGTGGGTTAGATTCAATATTAAGTCACCCTGTGAGCATGTAAAGTGTATATTTTGGCTCCTGGACTATTTATCTCCAAGGACTTGGTTGTTGGATACAGACATCTGATACGGGAAGGCAGGCACCCCACTGAGGTGGTTACACGGCTTGAGGAGGAGGGCTGGACTGAGCTCAGCACCTTGGGTCCTTTTTAAACACAGAGGGTTCATTTGTTGATCACTGGCACACGGAGTCCTGCCCTGCGGTTGGGGGATACATACACAGAATCGGAATGTTCTTGCAGGAAGAGACAGAGATGAATCTTCTAGGGTCAGTCCTGTCTTTCCGTAGAGGAGTAAAGTTGGCACAGAGAAGGTTGGGAGGCTCATGCCAAAGGTCCCACAATGAAGTGGGATCAGAGCCGGGACTGTGGTCAGCCTTCTGGACATGTCCTGCAAGTCCACAGTCACAACTGGACATTGGGATGGAGCCACATTGTCCCTTGAGAGTGAAAAGCCCTTTCACACTTCAGTGTCTTTGTGCTCACTTTTGCTCACCAGCAGCTATTCATTTCTTTAGCATCGACTGGGCCACATGATGCCCCTCTGAAGTTTCTTTTTCCTCCTGTGGTCTGTTCCCCCACCTTTCCAGGGCCTGGAAGAAAACCCAGCATTTAATAGCCCTTACTAACTGTTAGTGGAGGGATGGACAAATGCAGGATGAAAACTGGTCATCCCGAGAAGTCCCATATGCTGACCACTCTCCCTTCCTCCTGCACCTTGTTGTCAATGTCATGTCTCTTAACTTTTGTGCAAGGTTACGAAGAGCCATAGGATGCTCTTTCTGCATTTCCTGGGAATCATCTAATTTGCGATGTTTCATTCAGGGTTTAGAACCAGGAAATAGTCTGTCTCCCTTAGGGAGCTGGCATCATTCATTGCTTTCAGACAATCCAAGTCATAACATTGAGTTTCCCTCTTTGCTTTGGTCACTAGGAAACTCAGAGCCTGGTTCTAAATCAGTCCCAGCAACTGTGCTGACCCTTGCTTGTTAAAGCCACATTTTCTTATTTCTATTCCTATTTTATTAATCTTATTTCATATTGGCTGTGTAAGATGCCTCAAATACTCTTTTTTTTTTTAAATGAAAGAGGCAGTGTATAAATACATCTGATGAGTACGTTTTAAAAATAACTTCGTGGAAGAATGACACTGTGCTATTTCAAGACTCATAATCTAGGTTACAGATTATCTGAGCTTCTGGGGTTTCCTGATTATCAACAGTGGGGACACTAAGTCTTTATATCTGAGATGATTTTGCCCCATCCTTGCCCGCACTGTGCAGCAGGGCCTCTGTCCTTGTAGGTCTCCCCGTCCACCCTGGGGGCTCTTTGATGCAGTGCCATGCCTTCTACCTCCTCATCCCTGATGTCCACAGCCAGGTTTATCTGAATGGACTTGCCACATCCCTGCAGCTTTCCAGAGTTCTTTCTTTAATGCGTACAAGAGGTGGGTAGGAAAGGAAAGAAAAAAAGGTAAAAACCCAAACACCAATTGTTATCATTTCTTGTTAATTTTGGTAGAATAACTGGTTTCTTATCATTTTATACAAGGTCCTTCTCAGTCTGACTACAGATTAACTCTCTAGCCTTTCGTTTTTTGCATCTTCCACCCCTGACAAGTTAGTCATATCAGAATTTTCTCTAGTCTTCAAACATGGGATGCCCTTTCCTCCACAGCTTGCCCAGGCCAACTCCCAGTCATCCTTCAAAACCCTAACACAATGACTTATCTTTATAAGAAATTTTTCTTGATCGCCCCACACTTATCTATTTGATCTTTTTTTTTTAAGTGCTCCTGCAGAATCCATATTGACATATACCTTATTAAAGCAATGAGCCCATCATATTGTAATGGATGACAGTTTTACCTAAAGGAGTAGATAAGAGCCTGGCTTGTTGGGCTTGAATCCCAGAACTGCCACTTAGTAGCCATGACTTTGGGCAAGATACTTGGTGGCCCTGTGCTTTAATTTTCTCTTCTGGTAAATGGGATGAGAGAAGTATCCCCCCCATAGGAAAAGTAGATAAAGTTGTGCTAGGACAGTACCTGGCATATTACAAGCTCTATCAAGATCGGCTCTATTTTTAACCTCTTGTCTTTCCCTTGACTCTTTAGGATAAGGTGTCCATTGTATTTATGTCAGATTCTCTTGTTTTTTCCCAAGGACCCATAGTGAAGTTCTAGTAAACGATCATGAAGTAAACAACAGAGTGAGAGAATTAGTTTACGAGAAGTATTATTTCTTCTCACAGGGTGCTTAGTTTATTTTAGGAAAAGGTCTTCATCCTTTCCTTCCAATGGCAAAACATAGCCCCCATCTCATGCCTGGCTCGGGAGAAGCCTCCTTGGAGAGGAAGGAGCCGTGCAGACCTTTGGGTGGGTATCTTCATCCCTCCTGTGTCCTCCCTCCCCACCTTTGGGGAAGGTGCAAGACTCCTGCCTGGATTCAACTGATTAGCTCATCCCAAGGGACTTGCCCTTCAAACTAGCAAATCAGAAACCTCCAGTGGAACTAGGCCCCCATCAGGGCAGCTGACTCCCTCGAGGCCTGTGGGGAGAATGAAGGGGACATAGAAATGACTTGGGGTTTAGTAACAAGAGAGCCAGGTGGGCTCCAACACCCTCCCCTCCCGGTCAGCTTGCCTGGAGTTCCACTGGACCTGGGACCCTCAAGAACCAGAGTTCTGAGGAGGAGCGTCTCTCATCCAGCACTTACTGAGCTGGATGTCAGACCCCCAGTGAGGCCCTGGTCCAGAGGTGGGAGAGAAAGATGGGTAGTTCAGTGGGTAGCTACAACCCACTGTGAAAAATACACACTCTAGAATATTCCCAGTGAGAGTGCTATGGTTGGGAAGAATGCTAGGAACTCAGAGCAGACAGGTGTGTCCCAGTGGTAGGATGCATGGAAGGCTTCCTGGAGGAGGTGATGTCTATACTGTGCTACCCAAAGGAATGAATGAGAGTTGGCATGGTCAGATCAGAAAGTTTGCAGCAAGTGAAGAAAGTAAGGTTTAAAAATATCTTCCAAACGCTTGAGCTTCCACCGTGCGATTCCACGGAGGTAGGCATCTGACCTTGGGAGTGGGTCAAAACCCTCTGAGTGTTGGGAAAGCTTTTATCAATTGATAACCTGGCAAAGGCCCATCTGTGGCTGTTATTTTGCAATCTACATTATGTTAATGATAACATTAGGCTCACTCAGTGATGTGTAGCCCCTGAGGTTGCCCCCATCCACAACCACAATCAAAACAGCATTAATTCCTCTTAAATATTTTGCAAAACACTGGGGGAAAAAGCATTTCTTCGAAATGGCATTTATTTACCACTCCCTGCAATCATGTTGTAAACATAGAACTTCCTTGGGCTGAAGAGTTTTTTCTGTATAATTCCCGATTATAAATTGTGATTTAAAACTATTGTGATAAGAAACCCCAAAATCACCACTAAAATTACGGTGTTTAGAAATGTCCTAACTATGTATATTTCACAGCTGGAATAGATCTCTTTGGGGAGGGTCTCACCTCAGTGGTGTTGGCAATGTACAATTGAATTAGTCAAAGTATAATAAAGTGTGGGGGAAAAGTGGAGATATAAGGACTGAAAATAAAATAAAGATAATTTAATCATTAAAATTGGCACTGGTTCTAAGGACATTCATTGCTATGGAGATGTTAAAGCAGATTCCAGCTTGCATTTTAATGGTGAACTTAAATAAATCTGAGTCCTGGAGAGAAACTGCTAAGTGTATGGAATCTGAGCTAATCAGAGAAATCGCTCCGACTTGGAGTTAAAGCCTGGGAGTCGTTTGCAGGGAAGCTGAATAATCCAAGCCCTGTCTGGTTGTCTTGAATTTATTTTCAAGTTCCTTGATTTTCGGAGTCAAGTCCAAACTCTGTAACCAGACATCTGGGCCCCTCCACACTCAGGAGCACACTTCCTTTCCAAATTCCTGTGGCCCAGACCACGCTGGCCATCATGTTCATGTGGCCTGGCCCACCTCTCCCTCAGGGTTCATCTCAAAGACACCTCATCTCTTGGAAACCCCTGTGCTGTCCTTGATGCCCTGTTCGGGGAGTGATGCCATGCAGTGCCTTGGGGCTCGGGCTCTAGACTTGCACTGCTGGGGTTCAAATCCTGGTTCTGACAATTCCCGAGTCTCAGTTTCTTTATCTATAAAATGGGGATAACCACAAAACTGGCCCTAGGGTAAATGCTTATGTAAGTGCCTAGAGGCTACCGAGTGGTTTCCTGAATTACTGTCATCATTGGAGTCCTCGCCCTTCCGATCTCACATGGCCATAGGTGGACACAGACTCTCTCTCCCCACTGGAATTCATGTGCCTCCTGGAAGGAAAAGATGACTTCCTCGTCTTTGCAAGTAGTAGATGTTCAATAAATGAGCTTAATTAATTAGTAGATTTCTGCTAGCAGCAGCATATTTATATTTGAGAAAAGAGGATGGCTTCTGTCTGTATAATAATAAATGACTCTAATTATTCTCTCTCTGTTGCCTTGCTGGTAATAGAGAGGACATTTGGTGTCCCCATGTGCCTGGCATGCAGCTAAGTGCTTTCCACAGAATGCTTTGAGATCAGGATTATCATCCTCACAAGCCAGTTCATTAGTTAGAATAAGATTAGACGCCCAAATTGTAAAAAGACCCCAAAAGGATATTTTCGAATCATGATGCAGTTGAAGGTGGGTGTTTCTGTCCAGGGACAGCTTCCACCATTTCGTGTTTTGGGGACTCAGGCTTCTTCTACATTGCAGGCCCACGGTGACCAGATGGTCCACCTGCAGGGGGACGAAATGTGAGCGTGAAGGTGAACGTGGAGGTCGCAGCCCTGCCTCGTAACAGCTTGCAGGGGAAGCGGCACTGACTGGGGACCAGCAGCCACAGGACTATACCCAGGTGCCGCACAGGAGGCTGGCTGGGAACGTGGTGTGGGGTCACTGCCCTCCTGGGCCATCCTGGACTGACTGTGTGCATCCCTTCCCAACTCCACGTTCAGTGAGTGACATCATGTCAGGGGCTGGAAATTGGCCAGAGGGGGAGTATTTACACCACAGCATTCGGCAACTACTTCCATCTGTTTTTGGTGAGGTGGTTTACCGGTGCAATTTTAATGACTATGGTGCCCGATGGAAGGGGCACACGAACCTTGGAGGGCAGCCGGCCATCTCTGCTGGGTATAGTAACAACCCCGTTGCAGGGGTGAGGAAATGGGGGTGCAGGCATGCTAGCTCGCTTCCGTCCCCACTCCCCTGGACTGCAGAGCCAATGAGCAGTGAACCAAGAAGGGCTTCTGACTCTCGATCTCACCGCCCTGCCATCTGGCCTCCCAAACCCAGAACACTTACTTGCAGGATTATTAGCAATTCTATTTTTAATGTACACACGTGTTTGCCCTTCCCTGAAACTCTTTCAGAGCAATAGGGGAAAAGAGAATGCTTTTTTTTTTTTCTGCAACTAGGTTTAATTAGAATCAAAGCCGCTTTATTTCCTCTTTTATCATTATTAAAAATAAATTTTTCCTTCTTTGTCCGAGGATTGTCAAAGGAAATGTTATTGAATAGGATCCCACAGCTATGAGTGTTGTCCTGTAACTATTAAGGCCCGAACAGCATTTTTTTTTTCTCTTTCAGAAAATGTGGTGGCTGACTATTTTTTACTGAGTATTTTCCTAGTAAATCTCCCTGCTAAATTGGCCACTTTATTCATGATGATTTCTTCAAATATATCATTCTTGTGGCACAATATGAATAATGAAGAGGAATATTTTCAAACACATACAGGGCTCTGAATAAAACGAATGGGTGCGGCATTAAGCAAAGTCAACAGGGGCATGATCAGCCCTTGCTTGCCTCTCGCAGGCCCCGGACCAGGGACCCTCTGCCTCTGCAGGATGCTCCCCGTCTTTGGCCTTCGTCCCAACACCCAGGGCTGGTGGGAGCACGCACGTGAAGTTTGTTGGCTCCCTCAGCATTGCCTCGTGCAGCCCTGCTCACCTGTGCGCAGCCTCTGGCTGACAGGTAGGAGAGCGCCTCACCGAGGCACCTGCCGTGCGTGGCACCCACCAGCTGCAGGGCCTTGAGAAAACTAGCTCACTCCTCTGAGCCTCTGTTTCCCCATCTTGAAAATGGAGATCACTAGATTAGAGAAGCACGCATCTAACTACTTGCAAAGCACTCAAAACCCTGCAGACGGGGGCTGTGCTGTGTGCAAGCCACGTGCATCATCATTATTACCACTGTGGTTGACCACATGTTGGTACCTGTGTGGCAAGCTCGGGAGTGCATCACCTCAGATAGGGCAAATTGTTGTCCTGGCTGGTGACGTTTTAAATTACTAACATCAAGAAATTCCGGGGAGTTTTGAAAGTAAAACTACTGATTTCTTTTGGGTAAAAATTAGTTTCCCCCGTTCTCACCTCCCTAATGCCCTCTACACCTGACGTGCTTCGCTGTTCCTGCCTGTGTAGGCTGGAGAGTGTGAGGCTCGGGAGCGTGAGGCTCCCCCTTGGACGTTGGAGGAAGTGAGCTTGGTCTGTGTTGAGGGTTAGGACTCCCCCCTGGGATAGAGTGGCGGACGAGGGAGAGGGAGAGGCAGGAAGAAGAGTCTGAGGGCCGTTGTTATAGTGCAGGGCATGGTTATTACTGGTGGTTTCTTCCTTGTTGGTGCCAACCACAAGTTAACTGTCATTGGGGCCAGATTCTCAGGAGACCAACGATGTTGCCTCAGCCTCCACTTCTCAGGACAAGGGTCCCCTTGGGTGCCTCCCCCGCCCCGTCCCCAGCCCACCCAGCATGGCACTTGGGGACAGTGGATGTTTCCGAGTGAGGGAATCAGTTTGGTGCCCTTATAGTCATACAGACATTCAGCAAACATTTTTCAGGCACCTACTATGTGCTGGGCACTATGCTCATTTCTCTAACTTTGTCTCATTTAATTGAAAACGTCCTTCATAACCTTTACTTGGTGGTATTTTACGTTGCACATTGATTTACTTGTGTATGACGTCTTTCCTCCTGTCTCTCTGGCAGAGAAACAGTCTGTTCACCGCTGCATTCTCGGTGCCCAGAATGGGGTCTAGGACCAAACTGATACCTGATAAAAGTTCTTGAATGAACGAGTGAGTGAATGAGTGTGGTCCCAACACTCTCTGACATGAGCGTTAGTGTCTACGTGACTGGATGAGGAAGGGAGTTTCAAAGAGGATGAGTACAACCTGTTTTTTTTGTTGTTGTTTGTTTTGTTATTTGTTTATTTATTTATTTATGTAGTGTTCCATGATTCATTCTTTGCATGTAACACCCAATGCTCCATGCAATACGTGCCCTCTTGAATACCCATCACCAGGCTAACCCATTCCCCCACCCCCCTCCCCTCTAGAACCCTCAGTTTGTTTCTCAGAGTCCATAGTCTCTCATGGTTCGTCTCCCCCTCCGATTTCCCCCCCTTCATTTTTCCCTTCCTACTATCTTCTCTTCTTTTTCTTCTTCTTTTTTTAAAACATATTATGTCTTATTTGTTTCAGAGGTACCAGTCTGTGATTCATCAGTCTTACACAATTCACAGCGCTCACCATAGCACATACCCTCCCCAGTGTCTATTACCCAGCCCCCCATCCCTCCCACCCCTCACCACTTCAGCTACCCTCTGTTTCCTGAGATTAAGAATTCCTCATATCAGCGAGATCATATGATACTTGTCTTTCTCTGATTGACTTATTTTGCTTAGCATAATACCCTCTAGTTCCATC
>NW_028006778.1:0-968 GCF_054177405.1 Leptonychotes weddellii | reverse complement strand
GAGGTTGTGGAGAAAGGGGAACCCTCTTACACTGTTGGTGGGAATGCAAGTTGGTACAGCCACTTTGGAAAACAGTGTGGAGGTGCCTCAAAAAATTAAAAATAGAGCTACCCTATGACCCAGCAATTGCACTCCTGGGTATTTACCCCAAAGACACAGATGTAGTGAAAAGAAGGGCCATATGCACCCCAATGTTCATAGCAGCAATGTCCGCAATAGTCAAACTGTGGAAAGAGCCCAGATGCCCTTCAACAGGTGAATGGATAAAGAAAGGATGAATACCCAACTTTTACATCAACATGGATGGGACTGAAGGAGATTATGCTAAGTGAAATAAGTCAAGCAGAGAAAATCAGTTATCATATGGTTTCACTTATTTGTGGAACATAAGGAATAGCATGGAGGACTTTAGAAGAAGGAAGGGAAAAAGGAAGGGGGGGAATGGGAGGGAGAGATGAACCATGAGAGACTATGGACTCTGAGAAACAAACTGAGGGTTTTTGCGGGGGGGGATGGGTTAGCCTGGTGATGGGTATTAAGGAGGGCACGTACTGCATGGGGCACTGGGTGTTATACGAAAATAATGAATTGTGGATCACTACATCAAAAACTAATGATGTATTGTATGGCGACTAACATAAAAAAAAAAAAAAAAAAAACCCCAAGAGCCTACCCATAATCAAGGGAGGAAATTATACAGGGTGTACATAATAGGAGTCAGGAATCTTAGGGGCTCTCTGAGATTCTGCCTACTACAGACTATTTAAATTAATGCAATTATTGATATGGTTGGATTTAAATTTATCATCTTGTTGTTTTCTATTTCACCCATCTGTTTTGTTGTTGTTGTTACCTTTTCCCTTCTTTTTATGACTTCTTTTGGATTGAGCATGTTTTATAATTCTATTTTATTTACTTTGTTGGCTTATTACCTATAATTCTTTGTTGTGTTAATAGTTTAAGTATTA
>NW_028006777.1:0-969 GCF_054177405.1 Leptonychotes weddellii | reverse complement strand
ACCCCCACCAATCCAGCAACCCTCAGTTTGTTTCCTGAGATTAAGAATTCCTCATATCAGTGAGATCATATGATACTTGTCTTTCTCTGATTGACTTATTTCGCTTAGCATAATATCCTCTAGTTCCATCCACGTTGTTCATGTATGGACTTTTGCAATTATATTCTGTTTGTATCCTCTTTCTCCTCCAATTTACTTTTTTTTACTACTGCAAAACTCATCATTATAAAACCCTGCTTTGGGCAAGTCACCGTCTGCTGAACAACCACAAGCAAGTGCTCTTTGCCTGTCAGATAAGGTGTAACTCCTTACCGTGAACTCACAAGATATCACCTAGGACTCTCCCATTATATTATTTTATCTTCATTATTCCTTTATTTATTCCTTTAGTGCCTACTGTGTCCCAGGCACAGGGCTATGTACTGGCCATTTACTATTGCACTGAATTATCACAACAACCTCCCAAGGTTGGTGCTAATATTCCATTTTGCAGATGAGGATATGAGACATGGCAAAGCCAGGAGGCTGCTGCATTCACGTGCATTGGACCCCATGAGTGTGGTCTTAACCACAGTACATGTCATTGTCCATGCCATCAATAGCTTTGTCTTTTTTTTTTTTAAAAGATTTTATTTATTTATTTGAGAGAGAGAGAATGAGAGACAGAGAGCATGAGAGGGAGGAGGGTCGGAGGGAGAAGCAGACTCCCCGCCGAGCAGGAAGCCCGATGCGGGACTCGATCCCGGGACTCCAGGATCATGACCTGAGCTGAAGGCAGTCGCCCAACCAACTGAGCCACCCAGGCGCCCAATAGCTTTGTCTTGATGGTTAAACATATGGTTCTATGTATGTGGCTAAACAAGACTTTAATGGATTTAATATATTCAGATTAGCTGCAAACTTCCACTCCAGTTCACATTGTCTTTGCAAAGATGATCAGAGCTATAGCTTCACTATGCTCATTAAATC
>NW_028006776.1:0-969 GCF_054177405.1 Leptonychotes weddellii | reverse complement strand
AGACTTTTTTTCTTTCCCCCCTTTCTTGACTGGCTAGAACTCTTTGTTTCTTTGTTTCCTTCCTTCTTTCTTTCTTCCCTCCCTCCTACTCTTCCTCCCTTTCTTCCTTCCTTCTCCTTTCTTTCTCTTGCCATCGCATGTCTGAAAATGTCTTCATTATAGTTTTATATTTTTTGCTCATTGGCTGGGTAAGATATTCTGGATTTGTATTAAGTTGGATTTTCTCTCAAAGCAGAGGCTGAGACAAAAATATACGTTTAGGTGGTTGAGACTGTTCCAGGGAACAAGAGTGAGGGATAGGGAGAGTGGAATAATGACCCAAGGAAAGACAATATCAAGATACGCTGTTGGGTTGGCCAATGCTATGAGGGACTGGTGCTCCATCTTGCCAGAACCTCGTGTGGAGTTTATATGGAGGACAAAAGGGAGAAACATGAATCCATCCATCAGCTCCCATCTTTCATTGGTCACGGGTGTCCTTGTGGAATTTATTCCTCTTTATTTGCTGGTTGTGCATATGTAAACACCATGGTTCCCATAGCCATTTCATGCCATGGCATCAGAGGAGCCGGAGGATAGGAAGCGAGGGGTATGTGGTGTGCAGTTGGGGTGAGGGGCTATCCAGGTGCACTTTGGAAGCCCACTGTTCAGAAGTGGTTGCCCCAGTAGCAGCTGGAACGAGAGTTAGGACTGAAAGTTTGGCAATGATGCACAGAAGTAGTGGATACAGCCTATTCTTGCACCATCCAGATCTATTCAAGCCCTTCATTAAGCCCAATTCATCACATGATCTTCTTTAAGATGGCAGCTGGCCAGTTCCAAAAAGACATAATACAATTTTTTTTAATTATTATTCTAATAACCTATAGGTTCCACTGCAGCAGTACTCTGAGGATCATGTTTAATGTTTATCATCTTTCTCCTACATCATCCTTTTGAGATTTCCCTCACCATTAGCCGAAATTCTAC
>NW_028006775.1:0-969 GCF_054177405.1 Leptonychotes weddellii | reverse complement strand
TTTTCCAGAGTGGCTGCACCAGCTTGCATTTGGTGGGAATGTATTCTTGCAACATCCCTTGTTTGGTTCCCTGGAGCTAGTTAGAATGAACATTTGCCTTTCTTGCAGAAAACAGGAGAGAATGAAGATAAGAGCAAAGCTAACAAAACAGTCAAATAGCTGCCGCAGCACTGATCCAGGTAAAAGGTGTGATGTCCTGGACTTGAATAGGGCAGTAAAGATGGAGAGAAATGGACATACTTGAGAGATATATGCAAAGCATGATCAACAGAATATATTGATTGCTTGGATGAGTCAAATTTAGCTCCCAGCATTCTGGCTTGGGAAGCTATGAATGGTTTATGGTGCCATTTACCAAATCAGAAAGCAAGTGATGCATTAGGCCTAGCCAGCAAGAAGAAAAGATGGTGAGTTCTGTTTGGGAACCTCCAAATGGAGATCGAAGTAGTGAGTCATATAGGTCTGAGCCCCAGATAAATCTCAGAAGAGAGAAGTGAATATTTTCTGTCTTTCAATTAAGCAGTTTCAGAAATCTGCTACTCATAATCTTTCCTTGATTCATTTTAAAGATAGTGACATTGGTACTAAATACTTTCTATGATCTCTCCTCTACCTACTATCCTATATAATGAACATCACTGTCTATTAAACATCAAAGTAAAATTCATTCAGTCTTTCATTCTTTCTTAATAAACTTTATTGGTAAAAATATATAGACAAAATTACACAACCATGCAGATATCATTCAATGAATTTCTACAACCTGAATACATCTATGTAACCACCATCCAGAGCAAGAAATAGAATACCACTGATACTGCAAAAGTCCTGTCATGTCCCTTCCTTTCAAAAAAATAACCACTACACTGTCTGCTAACTTTATACATTTACCTGGTTTTTGTTGTTGTTGTTGTTGTTATTGTTTTAAACTGGATATTGTGGGGACTCACTTGGAACCTGAGAGTTGGT
>NW_028006774.1:0-969 GCF_054177405.1 Leptonychotes weddellii | reverse complement strand
GGAAGCCTGCTTCTCCCTCTCCCACTCCCCCTGCTTGTGTTACCTCTCTCACTGTGTCTCTCTCTGTCAAATAAATAAATAAAATCTTTTTTTTAAAAAAAGGAATGTGACCATGAGAACAGCACAGGTAGCCCGTCCATGCCAGCCCCACACCTCTCCCCAAGACGAGGTTGAGGTGTTCTTTTTCAGAGCTGGGTATGTAGCAGTGATCAAAATAGATAAAGCCCCTACCTTCATTGGAGCTCACTTTTTAGAGGAGGGGAAAAGGCAGACAGTACACAAACAGGCCCATTTAGAAACGTCAGATGGTGATACTTAACTGAGAGAAAAATAAACAGGATAAGGGGATAAGGGCAGGGAGGAGGAGAGGGTTTATATTTTAGGAAGAAAACCAGGAAAGCACTCACTATCACCCTGAGATTTGAGCAGAGAAGGAAGTGAGTGAGGGAAAAAGCTTTGCAGTTATTTAGAGGAATGTTCCAGACCTGGGGCTGGGGGCTGGGGGTAGTGGTGTGCAGACAGCAAACGCAAAGGCATATTCAAGGAACAGCAAAAAGGTCGGTATGAGGACAGAAGAGCGAGTGGTCGCAGCGGCCAGATGATGGAGGGCCTTTCTGTCACTATAAGGACTTTGGCTTTTATCCTGAGTGAGATGGGGAGCTGTTGGAGGGGTGGTGTGCTGGTAAACATTCACCAACCAGCCTGGAGGGGAAGGGTGCTGATTTGTAGTATTTGCCAATTTCCATGGTATAATACTTCCACCATGGCTAATTTCAAGCTACTGAAGGCTTCACAACCAGCTCACAAATACCCTGAAATTGTAACAATCAGCTCTGGGGAGCTGGATTTGGAGCAGAGGAGTGAAAGGATCTGACATTTTAAAAGTCTCCCTCTGGCTGCTTTGATGAGACGAGACTGTGGGGCAGGTGGGCAGAAGCAGGGTGAGCAGTGAAGAGGTTATCGCAGTCA
>NW_028006773.1:0-969 GCF_054177405.1 Leptonychotes weddellii | reverse complement strand
CTGATGCCAAGCGATGTTGAGCACTTTTTCATGTGTCTGTTGGCCATTTGGATGTCTTCTTTGGAAAAATAGACAGAACACTTTCAATTGTAATCCAAATATATTGGTGCCCTGCTGATGGTGGTAATGTGTGGAGGAGAGAAGGTGTTCTACAATGTGATTAAATCTCTGTATTTTAGTGGACCTGTGTCTTGGGGCCCATGTCTTTCCCAGTGCTATGGAATTTCCCCCCTTTTGTTCCCTACTATCTTCCTTGGCTACAGTATTCCCAACCTATTAACTTGAAGCACTGATCCCTGTTGACTTTGTTTTCTGTTTTTGTTGTTGCTGCTGTTGTTTTGCTTTGTTTTTGTTTTCCATAGGTGAGACCAGCAGCCTAGAATGGGTTAGAGAGAGAAGAATGCCATTCCCCCAACTGGGGTATGGCTCTAAAAATGCTTTTCCCCCTGGAAAAGGCACTTGTTATAGAGAAGACTCTGAATGTATTTCCCATGACTACTCTTTTCCTCTCTCTATCAAAACCATGAAGGTATCTTTCTTAGCTCTTAACTGTGAGAACCTGGTGGGATTCCATGAGTGTAAGCCCATGAATGTGTGAGGCCACCTCTCAGACCATGGTCTCGAGGTGTTTCTCTCAGATAAGTCCACACTTAGCCTGCAGCTGAGCTGGTTTATGACTCTCACAGCTTCTGCTCCAGGTAAGCAGAGCTCAGCTGTGTCTCTCTGCATGACACTCTCACTCCAGATTTTTGGGTGCTGGTTTACCCTGCAGCCTCAGTTCTCTGATAGATCCAAGAAGAATCACTGATTTTTAATTTGTCCACCTCTTTCTTTGTTGTAAGAATAGAAGTGATGACTTTCAAGCTCTTTGCTTGTCAGAGCTGGAGCCAGAAGTCCTAATGTATTTTTTTCCAGTTCTAGAATTCCAATTTGACTCTTTTAAGAGTTTTCATTTCTCTGATTAAATTC
>NW_028006772.1:0-969 GCF_054177405.1 Leptonychotes weddellii | reverse complement strand
CCCAAAGTATAAACTAAGCCCATTTTAAAAAAGCATTTTCTGGTCAATTTTGTTCAAAGAACCTGTCTTAGCCTGCTTAGTATTCTGTGGGATATATTCAGGAGTCACTAATATTGCAACTGATAATCTGAACATGTGATATAACACCTTTTGCTAAGGTAGTCTTAATTTGAACCCCATCTAAGGTCATTACTAACCCGAGTATCTCAAAGCTGATATATTTCCACCTGTAGGAAGTCTTCCCAGGAAAGGATTCAAGGATAGCATCTTGCAAAGACACCAGTGTGGTGAGGATATGATTTCCATTCTCATAGTTTATACACAGTTGGCTGTTACTCCTGAAAAACAATCACTTTAAACAGAAACATTCCATGTTTAATCCCTGCCAATTTCATATTGAAAAGTGTGAGGAAAATCAATTAAACAATCTTTAAGTTCCAAGAAAATGAAATAGACTTTCCTCCATTATAAAAATGATCATTTACCATTTCTTTTCTTCCAATGAATGTAAAAAGTCATGCACAGGAGTCTCCACTTAGGAAAAGCAGGTACATGGTTGATGGGAAAGCCAAGTGTGTGTTCTGTTTTTATTCACTAAATGCTATTTGCTTTATAGAGTATATATTTAGGGTCCCTGAAATTGGGGTACTCACTGAATTCAAAGAGAGAAACTTTGTATGAACAGACTCCAAGAACAAGGCTGAATTTTCAATATTCCATGCTAATGCACATTGAATAACTGTGACAGGCAACAAAAGGGGCATAACTCAGGAGGAATCAAGCATTCATTCATTTAAACAGTACTTCTCCAGTATAACTACTAATTTCAGCTCAACAAACCATTACTGAATGTTGCTTGTGTGCCTGGGACGGCTGGGGTGCTTGAAGTATCCATATGTAAAAAATATATATACAGCTAGAGTCACACTCCATTAGTATGTAGCTATGAGTTACATGTCATGGAAAAGC
>NW_028006771.1:0-969 GCF_054177405.1 Leptonychotes weddellii | reverse complement strand
GGAAGCTCTCAGGACCTGGGGCTCTGTCTACTCTTTGCCCCATAGCCCACTGTGTGTCCTCACCGACCACAGGTCGGTGTGAGCCTCTCTCCCAAGCTGCTTATGCCGAGATTCTGGGCTCTGTGAGCTAAGCAGGCTGTCCCTGGTGCTTCGTTCCCTGGCATTGGCCCCAAGGCGTGTGGTCTGCTCTGTGGTGGGGGAATGTGCTGGTGTCTTTCCTGCTCCCTGCGTCCATCAAGGCCTGGGTGCTCGGCTCACACCTGGCCCGCTCCTGGAATGCCTTCCCCTGTTACCAGCTGTGACCTGGCTCCTCCTTCCATGAGACCCTGCAGCCTGGGCTCCCTGGCCAGCCAGCCCTCCAAGTGCCTTTGTGAAGTGCTGGCCTATTGTTTCTGGCCTGCACAGGTGACCTTCTAAGCTGGTTCGAGACGCTTGGGCAGGATTCCTGTTTCCCAAAGCTGGGTGTGGTTCCTCCGGCCTTCCCCTTCCCTGTCCAGGGCAGAGCTGAGCAGAGCCAGGGACCCTCCACTGGGCTGGGAACTGAGGACAGCCCCAGAGCCTGGTCTCATACCTCTCCATTGAAGAAGCAGTAGAAGACAGACACAAAGAAACCCTGGAAAGGAAGGAGGGAGGGGTCAGCGACCTGCTTGGGGAGCCACTCTGCAGGGATGGCTGGGAACACCTGGGCCCGGGACCCCAGAGGCTCAGAGCTGGAGGGGAGCCCACCCCTCATGGTGCAGATGTACTGGGGCCCACTGGAAGTGACAGGCTGTCAGAAATCCTCAGAGCAGGTGCTGGGCCACCAGTAGGTGCAGGCTAGTATGACCAAGAGCCAGTCAGGGGGTGAGCTCGCCTGACCCCTGGGGTGGGGGTGCCAGGGCCCAGGGCTGGGGTTCAGTGTGTGCATGCACTTGTGTGTCAGTGTGAACCATGTCCCGTGTGAGGTCTCTGTGAGGACACTGGTGCCCC
>NW_028006770.1:0-969 GCF_054177405.1 Leptonychotes weddellii | reverse complement strand
TGGGAAAAGGATAATCTTTACAATAAGTGTATGGGTCAGTTGGATATCCACAAGGAAAAAATATTATGAGTCCTAGCTCCTACCATATATAAAAACTCAGTTCCAGATGGACTATAAATTTAAATGTGGAATGGCAAAGTATTAAAATCGTAGAAGAAATTATGGGAGATCCTATTCATGATCCTGAGGTAGGCAAAGATCTTTTAAACATGACACATAAAGCATTAATCATGAAGGAAAAGATTGATAAAATGGACTATATTGAAATTAAGAGTTTCTGTTTAAAAGATGACAGTAAGAGTAGCAAACTAAAGAATAAGGTAGAGTCAATCTTTGTTATTCGTGGATTTCACATTTGTGAATTTGCTTAGCACCAAAATTTATTTGTAACCTCAAATTAAATATTCCCAGTGCTTTTACGGTCATTCACAGACAGGAACAGAGTGGTAACAAATTTGAGTTCCCCAACATGCATGGTAACAGCTGAGGTTAAACAAAGAGACATTCTGCCTTCTTCTTTGAGCTCTCATATGTAAACAAGTGTCCTTTTTGCAGTATACTTAGTACCACATTATGTGCATTTTTGAGCTTTTTGTGTGTGTTTTGTTGTTTCAAATGGCCCCCAAGCCTAGTGCTGAAGTGCTGTTCAGTGTTTATAGGTGAGGAAAGGGCTGTTCTGTGCCTTACATAGAACGTGTATTAGCAAACTTTGTAGACATGAGTTATAGTACTGTTGGCCATGAGGTTCATGCTAATGAATCAACATTGTATCAGATGAGGTGTCTTTATTTATTTTATTTATTTTTTTATTATGTTATGTTAATCACCATACATTACATCATTAGTTTTTGATGTAGTGTTCCATGATTCATTGTTTGCGTATAACACCCAGTGCTCCATGCAGGAAGTGCACTCTTTAATACCCATCACCAGGCCAACCCATCCTCCCATCCCCCTCCCCTCTAGAAC
>NW_028006769.1:0-969 GCF_054177405.1 Leptonychotes weddellii | reverse complement strand
GCTGACTCCACAACCATCCAAATCTATAGGCTTTCTTAAATTGTTTTGATACAACTCTACCTCTATCTTTGCCTCTAGGTTTGGTAGAAACACCATCTATGGGCAAAAGGTATAATCTTGTGCTCTAAATATCCTTTCCTTGAGCCTTGAATTTCAGGTAATCTGAAAGACCAGTGGAAAATAAATATTATATGTATATATTTAGACAAGTCAACTACCCAATTTCAGTTAAACAGAGAACAGACTTAGACTCACTCAGTTGGACATAAATGATGTGCAATAATTTTGCCAAGTTACTCCTAAATGACTACTAACAAGAATTATCCTGAAAGTAAGACAGACTTTTCCTCTAAAATTTCCCCTAAAATAATTATTTTCTTTTCCCTTTTCTTCTTTCCCCTCTCACTTCATAGAGAATTCTATTTCTGTGGAAAGAATGTGACCACCAAAGAGAATTTGAGATAAAGACACAGAGCATTTAGTTTAGAGATACCTATATTTTTTTTATACCTATATTTTTACACAAAGAAATGGCCAGTCCAGAACATAGGAAATAAGGAAGAGAAATCTTCAGTGAAATCTGATAACACTGCACTTAAGGATTATACTTTGCACAAATTTATAAACAAAGACTGATAATTAGTAATAAGGTCACTGGCACAAAATGTAAACAATCCATACCAGATTAGACCATGTTAGAAAAAAGATTAATGTTGAATAAAGAGTACCTAGATTGACATAAAATATAACCATCGTCATATCCATTAAATGTTGGTTTCCTAGAGAAAAAAAACCAAAAAACAAAACTGCCATTATAACAGAACATACTCTATGATCTCCACACTCTGTTGTATGCAAATTACTTAAACTATGTTTAGTTCTAATTTGGAAAGTGTGGCTCAAATGTTCTGTTCATCAATTTATTTTTTTTAAGATTTTTTTGTTTATTTATTGGCAGAGAGAAGGAGA
>NW_028006768.1:0-12055 GCF_054177405.1 Leptonychotes weddellii | reverse complement strand
ATCAAAGCCCTCAAGGAACCACCAAGAGACAGAAAGAAGCAGAAAAACATTAAGCACAGTGGAAGTATCACTTTTGATGAGACTCTCAGTATTGCCCGACAGATGCGAAGCTGATCTTTAGCCAGAGAACTCTCTGGAACCATTAAAGAAATCCTGGGGACTGCCCAGTCTGTGGGCTGCAATGTTGATGGCCGCCACCCTCAGACATCATTGATGACCTCAACAGTGGTGCGGTGGAATGCCCAGCTAGTTAACTGCAAAGGAAAATGTTTCAATAAAGGATCATTTGACAACCAAAAAAAAGAAAATACCACATTGTGTCATAGGTGTTTTGATAGGACTGTTGTAATGTGTTAGATGTTTTGACAGTCCTTTTAATAATGTAAAACATGGTATTTTATTACCAAGTAGTCAGTACAAGCATCTCTGACACATTGTCCCTGAGACTTGTTCTTTCCTGAATTTTAATCCATGCGATGACCCAGAGAAATTTTATAATATAAATGAATAAATGATACAAAATTGCAGAAACATAAAAAATATTTTGTATTAGTTTCACAGATAAATACGTATTTTAATATAAGTAAGAAAGAAATATGCATGCATGTATATACATGTATAATGTAGTAAATTATAATTGTTGACTCAATCTGAAGAAAATATATTGGTCACAGATCAGGTTTAGGGAAATTATTTACATGGACACCAGCATGAGAACAAATGTGCTCCAGCCATTTCTTCCCATGCTTGTATTTGTCCAATCTAGATTCAGAATCCTGAGGAAATGCTCTGATGAGTCTATCTTGGGTCTCCCATGACACCTAGTTTATAGAACCACAAAATCTATGTAAACAGATAAGAATCAATGCCCCCAAAGTTAATTGGGGTTGCTATAGGAAGGGGAATTAGATACTAGGTAAGAAATCAAACAAGTGACAAAAAATAGCAAAATACCACTGAAGTTTCTCAGCTTGACCACAAATTAAAAAGCATAAATAAAATGAAAGATATAACAAATCTAGCCACAATAAAAATAAACAGAAACCCACCAGCATAATCAGCAGATAGAAGATTAATAATCGTATAATATACAAAGGCTTTCACGATTCAGAAAAGCAAACAAATGAACAACCAACAAGAAATGTAAAAAAACCACAATGATCAAAACTAAGACAGTATGTGGTTCTTTTGTATTCTTTCTGAGCAATGGCCTCACTTCTTACTTAAGTAAAAACATAGGGCCATAAGCTGTTCATTATCTCAACCTCCTATAACCAGAGCATTAAACTAACCTACATCCCCACTGATCTACTCTTTCTGTCCTTTTAAATGTCCCATCTAATGGAAGGTAGCTCCTATACCATCTTGATTCTTTACTCTGTCGATTTCTCCTCTTCCCCCTTTCCTTTATCATTTCCCTCTGTCAGTGTTTTATTAACATTGAAATATTTAAATAGTGAGACTTCTGGAAAGTTGAATGATGGGATAGTAAACCCTCCAAACTAGACTTACCAACCAAAAGAATGAACAGAATACAAATAAAAGTAAGAGAAAAACTACAGAAACTGAGAAATAGAGCAAACTACATATTATAAACTCTAAGACATTTTGTCAATTAGAGTGGAGGCTGGATAATGAAAGGATGACACTAGGAGCAAAAACTTAATTCTCATTTCCAAAAATCATTAATAAAGGATTTTGCATAATAAGCCTTGTCAAAACCAACAAATACAACATAATTTAGAGGGATGGTTGGAATTACTGGCCCCCTCCTACGGTGAAACATGCACTCCAAATGGAGATTCTTTTTCCACACTGGTTGCACAGCAATCCTTGGTCATAATGATGGGATATGAAGAAAAATTTGCAACAACTTTGAGACTTTTCTCTGATCTCACTTGCTAAGAAACAGTATGTTCACTTTTTGAAATTACATAACAGGAGATGTTATTAAGAAGAAGAATAAAACATAGAAGGATAAGGTCTGGAGGAAAGATCAGGCTGTGGGAGAGACAATTGGATATACATTTTCTAACCTTGAGATAATTGTCAAATACATAATGGCATAAATGCTAAATCAGTAAACAGAACTCCTTTGGGGTCTGTTAGATAAAAAGTAAAACTTTTTCTACTATTTGGTCGTGTTATCTGCAGTTTGTTACTTGCCAAAAGTAGTGCAGGAAAAAACCTAAAAATCTGAGTGGCCATTATGTCTCTTGAATCTCTATTCAGTTATTATGACTTCCTATTATAAGAGACAATGTGCCACCTCCAATCCAATTTTATTACTAATTCTTAAAGTGTTGCTGAAAAATTTGGTCTTGGAATAATTTTAGAAATACTTGATGAGGAATAGAGAAGTCAAATAAACCTGGCCTGTACAAAAAGTGTCAACGGGGGCAAATGTCTTTGAAATAGCCATCTTGTTAACCTTTGGATGATTTAAATACTGAAACCCCTCTTACCTGGACTTTGACAGATATATATATTTTTTCTTATCAGAGATTGATTGTTTGACTGATTGATTTCCCAGCTTTATTATTGATATAATAATAAAGATATAATTGACAAATAAAATTGTACATACCTTAAATATACAATGTGATGATTTGATATTAGTATACAGTGTGAAGTGATCACCTCAAACAAGTTAATTAACAGATCCATCATCTGCCATGGTTACTTTTTTTTCCCCCTTTTTGGTAAGAATGCTTAAAATCTATTTCTTTGCAATCCTCAAGTATGCAATACGGTATTTTTAATGATGGTCCCCATGCTGTACATTAGATCCTCAGAACTCACTCATCTTATCACTGGAAAGTTGTACCCCTTTGACCAATATCTTTCTGTTTCCCCCATGCACCAGCAGCTGACAACTACCATTCTACTGTTTGCTTCTGAGTTTTTTTTTTTTAATTCCATATATAATATTTCTAGTAATAAGTATTGTCATAACTTTACATCTTATGTTTTGGTTATTTCAATGGGAAAATGAGAAGTACAAAATCAGATTGATGTTTATCATTTACTACAAAAATAGTCCTTTCAAAAGTAATTTTAATCTTTTATTTTCAAATACTGTATCCTTGTAATCTAATCATTCATAATTTCTCCATACTTATCCAGAAAAAATACACGTATATGTATATGTATATGTGTGTTTCTGTGAATGTGTGTAGAGAAAGAGACACAGAAGGTGGGACAGAATGAGAGGAGAGACAGAGATTTTCTTTTTTAAAGATATTGGAAAATACTATGCTGATTACTTTGCAATATTTTATTTTTTTTTTTTAAGATTTTTTTTTAAGATTTTATTTATTTATTTGACAGAGACAGCAAGAGCAGGAACACAAGCAGGGGGAGTGGGAGAGGGAGAAGCAGGCTTCCCACCGAGCAGGGAGCCCGATGTGGGACTCAATCCCAGGACTCTGGGATCATAACCTGAGCCGAAGGCAGATGTTTAACGACTGAGCCACCCAGGAGCCCTACTTTGCAATATTTTAAACTTGATGTATCATTGATCTCTTTCTGATAAAATACATGCTGATCTAATTCAGTCTTTTTAATAGTAGCTTAATGTATAAAGATGAGAATATACCATAAGACACATATTCTTTCCCTGTGATAAATGTGAAGTTGTTAATAATTTCTGTGTTGTTTTGTTTTTCCAAAACAAATATTGCTACAATAAACATCTTGCCCATGTATCTTTATAAATATTGCTTTTATTTTGGTAGAGTATAGGCTTCAAAGTGTAATTATGGAATAATAGGTCAGGGACATTTAAAATGTAGAGAGTAATGACCATAAAATTTTATAAATCTTTATAATTTACTTCCATAACAGAAATGAATGTGTGTAACCATTTCTCCACATCTTTGCAATCGCTGCATTTCACCAGCCTGTTTACTGAGCCCATCCAATCGTTTCCAATAGTTGAAAATGTTATCTCACTATAATATGGTTTTGGACAGCATTGCAGACAATGCTAGTTATATTTGTTCTAAAAACCTTTCATTTTCTAATATACTGAACCTACAGTTACCACCATTAAAGATTAAAGCTGTCCTGTAGGTTAGAATTCAGGAGTAGATTTCACTTTCCTGAACTCATTTACTAAAATCAACACCAATTATATGGATGGAACAGCAGTTTCTTCCTTGACTGCCAGTGAAGGGAATTGTTCGAGAGTTGAATGGATTATTTAAGGAATCACTTGCATATGATGGAGACCAGAGACAAGATTTAAAGAGAAGCAATCTTAGGGGATGACAAGAGAAATTCAGGCAGATGGTAAAATACTTACAGGTGTATCTTATGTACACACTAATGTGTCAATAGACAGAGATTATAAGGTCATGGAAGAAGGCCCTGAAAGCTCATCAGACAGACATTATCTAAAGCTTCTTTCTAGATATCCCTTGCAATATCAGAAGGAAAAATAAGGGATTAAAACATGTAATGGTGTAGTGATATATGACAAGAGAGTGAAGGCTCAGCTATTATAATTGTGCATTTAGGTATAGAGTCCAGGCTTCAAAAGGACTTAGAGAAACAAGATAGTACCTCAGCTAAGGTGCTATGGTCTGAATGACTGTGCCCCACTCCAAGCCCCCAATTTTTATGTTGAAACCTAATGCCTAAGTTGACAGTATTAGGAGGTTGGACTTTTGGAAATGATTAGGTCATGATGGTGGAGTCCTCATGAATGGCATCAGTGCCCTTATAAAAAGGCTCCAGAGAGCTAGCTTGCCCTTTCCACTGTGTGAGGACATGAGAAGTCTTTGACCTGGAAGGGGGCCCTCGCCCAACAATGCTAGCACCTTGATCTTGGACTTCCGCCTCTAGAATTGTGAGAAATAAATTTGTGTTGTTTATAAGCTATCTAGTCTGTGGTATTTTGTTATAGCAACCCAAGACATAAAGCAATTTAATCCTTAGAAAGAAATGAAACAGGAAACCTCCTGTTGATACAAAAGCCAAATTTCATGATCTGGCCATTAATAACAAGAGAAACATTCAGTTTCTGGTATGAAGTTAAAGACGAGAAGCTTATTGTCAATCTGGGTGTGCCAACTAAATAATTACATTCTGCATTATAGAATGAGTGTTCCTTAGGCTTCCTAACAAAACCATTCTGTTCCCCATGAGTACAGTTAAAATAATTTAAAAATAGCATAAGTACCATAGAAATTAATTTAAATGGGTTATTCAGACAGTGCCATCTGTTGATACAATACTGAGAAATTCAGATGAAGAAAGTGTATAAGATTCATTGATTTTTCTGATATATGAGAATTTATGATATATTCCCAAGAAAGCAAGTAAAGATTTGGGAACATATCTGTTCTACAGTTGAGATTCTCAAACAAACCCGTTTTGGGAAAGTTTCATTTTGGAGAAAGTACCATTTTGAGTGAAAGAAAACCACATTTTCCCACTACAATATCATTTTTCTTTCTCACCATAGCCACACAATCTTCTAAAATTATTATCTTCAATCTTTTATTTCATTAATATCTTTATGTGTACATTAAACAATTATAGTTTCCATGAGGTAACAAGAAAGAAGAGAATAAAAATAATTCCAACATGCAATGTAATGTAGCATTTAATTGGAGAGATGAGTCAGACAAATCTGAAATGGAAACAAAATGATAACTTAGAGATTAAAAAGTAAAATAAAAATGCCAAGTGAATTTAAAGTGGATGTGTACAAAATCAATCAGAGAACTTCACATCCAGGCATGCATATGTACTCCTAAAGAAGATAGGAGAATCCCAATAGTTAATATTGCATAGTAATTTTACAATGATGCACAAACCTAGAAGGACTCCAGTCGATCTCATGATAAATCTCTGAAGTCAGCATGCAGATGTTACTGTCCGTTGATCAGCTCAAGTCTTACTGGATGGATAGACCAAAGAATTACATATGTATGAAATGTATCTGTCCTCATTTATATTTGGGTAACAAATGCTTAAAATTTCACGATTTTTTATACTTTGATATCAGCCTTTGCTTTGTGTTAAATCACAAATATTTCAAGAAGATGAAACACTGTAGCAGTTATTTCTATCTTACGCGAAGAAATTAAACAGAATATGAATTTTGTCAGAGGAGAGTAGAAAGCACATAAAGGTGATGGATATGGGAGGTGTATTTGTATCCAAAGGTGCTTTGAATACTGAGTTTATTTAAAAAAAAAAAAGGTAAAAGGATACACTTCAGGAAATTAAACAAGCCCTACATCTATCTATATTGACTAAAGCCCAGCTCATTCATAGATTCAAGAATTTTTAAATGAGATTCAGGAAGTAGGATATGAATGAACATTTCACATAATTGTGATTAAATATATGTTCTAGAAAGAGATTCCTTATTCTCTATCCATTGACTGAAGGGTTTCTGATAAAGGAAGATTAAGAACCACTGGAGCTCCTGGGGGGCTCGGTTCATTAAGTGTCTTCCTTCAGCTCATGTCATGATCCTGGGTTCCTGGGATCAAGGGTCCTGGGATCCAGCCCCATGTTGGGCTCCCTGCTGAGCAGGGAGTCTGCTTCTCCCTCTCCCCCTCCCTGTTGCTTGTGCATGCTCTCTCTCTCTCTCTCAAATAAATAAAATCTTACAAAAAAATGAACCACTGGTTAGAGGTTTTGCAAGAATCAAAATATTACATGAATTTTATTCAAAAATATAAAGCCTTAAATGTGAAATACTATCAAAGTATAATGGAGGTCCTGGGTGGCTCAGTCATTAAGCGTCTGCCTTCGGCTCGGGTCGTGATCCCGGGGTCCTGGGATCGAGCCCCACATCGGGCTCCCTACTCCGCGGGAAGCCTGCTTCTCCCTCTCCCACTCCCCCTGCTTGTGTTCCCTCTCTCACTGTGTCTCTCTCTGTCAAATAAATAAATAAAATTTTAAAAAGATTTTAAAAATGACACTTTGTACAAACATAAAATGAACACATTTATTGCCTCATTAATGAGAAAACCAGTAAGATAGTAAACAGGTGAAAGGAGTATTAGATGAAGTTATAGATTTCATCAGGAAACACATTTCAAGTTGGAGACAGATCTGGTTAATGCGCTGCCAGCAAAGACAACAAAAATATACAAAATTGTTTTTCTACCTGAAAAAAATTATTTATATTTCTGCAGTACTCGATGTACAAGTAACTATGCAAACTCACCGAATGAGGGTATTCAATTAATAATACACATTAAAGTGAAACAAAATTTCATTTCCCTAGATAATTAAGTAGATATTTTAGATACTGCTTAAATAGAAAATTCAACAATGCCCAGGATGAGAGTAGAAGTACTGGCTGTATTCTCTTTTGCATTATTTGCAAGTTTGGGGTAGGTTCTTTTAACAATAACAGTATTTTCTTTGATTCTTCATAATAAAAAATATACTCTGATTGGACAATGTTTAGTCTAAATAAAACTTGCCGTGTGCATCATTTTTAAGAACATAGCTTATTTTATTGATTTTGAATGAAATTATTTTCACACTATAACATTGTCTTCTTTAGGTTGAGCTGCTTATATATTTATATTCAATATGTATCATCCAGGATCAGCAAACTATAACCCCATTAATTGGCCACCTGTATTTATAAATAAAGTTTTACTGGAACGTAGCCATGACCATTCATTTACATATTGTCTATAACTACCTTGGAGTAGTCAAGAGTAAATTCCAATAGTTACAACAGAAACTGTAGGCATATGTGCCTAAAAGATGTATTATCTAGGCCTTGGGGAAACATTCACCAATCCCTAAAAGAACAGATCTATGAGACTTTACATATTAAAACTCAGAACTTATTCAGTTAAAAAATAAAGCAATACCTAAAACTTTCTACCAAAACTGTGAAGGAAGTAAAAAGCAAGTCAGACATTTTGAGAAGAAGGAAAGTTGTCATCAGCTTTAGATGACTCTTTACAGAGTGTCTTACAAGTTATTCCACGTAGAACCTCATAGAATATATGATCATGGGGTTATTTGGGCTCAGGTTCTGATTATAAATTGTTCAGTTTTAGATACTCATTTTTTTTATTACATCCAAACAGTTTTCTAAGGAGAAAACCCAGATTTTACGCTTGATTCATTTTTCTTGTTCTTGCTCTTTTCTTGTTCAGATCAAAAAGTCTAAAACATAGGTTTGTCACTTAGAGATTTCTGAACTTCAGCAAACTCTTTACTTTCTTTTAAAAATTTCAGTTTACTAAGCTACATATTATGAATTAGATGTCTATATAAAGCATTACTGTGATGTTTAAAATTTAAAAGTAAAGCACTTATACAGTGAATCGCAGGAAAAAGTGGTTAATTCTCATTATTCATTGTTTTTCTTTAATTATCCTGTCAAATGTGAATACTATGGCTTCTATTAAAAACATCTCTTAAATATCTTGAAGTTACCTGAATCTTAAATCTCATAGATACTGCCTTACATAAAAGATTCACCTTGTTTGCTTGGGTTGCTATAATCTTTTTAAAACTTCAATCCTATAGTATTTTTTGAATATCTACAATCTATTTAATACTCTGCAGACATAATATTTTTAAATACACGTATTTTTTGCATAATGCCTTAACATATTTGCCTAATGGTCTTCACTTAACTCTTATTGTTCCTAAAATAGTATCCAAAGAATTGAATATGCTTACAAAGCTGCTCAATTATATAAATTATATCTCAAATGTGTATTTCTAATTCTCTAGGAGTTGCTTGCTATAACTCTCAAAGTTCCACATAGTATAATCAGCCAGGCCCATAGCACTTTTCAAAGTTACTAAAAACAACGTGAGTTTCTATAAACTGAGCTTTGCTTTTTGAAAAGATAGAGATTTTGAGAAGCCTGGTGAATCTGGAAACCTGTCCTCTGTTATTTTTCTCCCCGATGGTGTTCTTTCCAGCTTTGTCCCATGTTAAGTCTCAGGGTGTTTTAAGCAATGAGTCTAATTCTAAGCAGTTAGATGACTGAAGAAACACATTCATTATTAACTATTTTCAGTAGCCATATCTATATCATAGCTAATAAATCTTGGTAAAATATACTTTCCTAGATTTTATACTGTATCAAATGGAACCATTTTTGGATGAATATGACCAAATAAATTTTGATCTAACTAAATGTTGAATTTTCTTGGGTTGACAGTGACATGGATCAGATCACCAACAGATAAAATAAAACTTTTAAAAATCACTTTGATGTTGCTGATACAAACAAATGTAGAGCCTTTTTTGATATATTCCCTCTCACTCATTCACTACATGTAACTAATCACCAGTCCTTTTCAGGTTGTCCTCCAATGTACATCAATTTTACTCAGGTCTTCCCATTCCCAATGTGATCATCTGTGCGACTATTCCTCCGCTGGTTGCGTCTTCCCATCTCCTTTTTGTTGTTGTTGTTGTTCTTCTTTAAATAGTTATTTACAAAAGAAAAAGAGTGATTGTTTTTGTTTAAAGTGCAGATCCAAACATCTGAGTTTCCTCCTTAAAACCTTCCAATGGTCCTCCAACCATACATATAACATTATCCCACATCCTTAATACGACCAGTAAAACCAGGCATATTCTGACCTATATGTTCTCCAGATTGAGCTGAAGCCACTTTAGTCTTTACAACAATTCAGTCACATCAGACTCATATGCTTCCATAGCCATCAAAATCTTTTTGCTTCAGAGTTTTTTCAAATTGTACCTCTGATCTAGATTGCTTCTCAACTTAAGCACACGTTTTCTGCCCAATTCATACCCATCCTTCCAGACTCAGCTTAAATGTCATTTCATCAGAAAAGTTTTTTTCTGAATCCTTCTTGTAAATTATGTCGACTTGTAATACCCTCTCAACGTACATTGAATATTTTAGCACTTTATTATGTTTTTGTTTTATATTCCTTTAACACTCTAAAAAAATTAAAAGCTACTTTTTCCCCCCACTGGAGAATAAGCTCAATGAGATCAAGTACCCTATTTCTATATTATTATATGGTGCAAACTAACAATTATGATCATATAATTAGTGTGTATTGGGAGCTGGAGATCTTTACAAATGACATTAAGTTAATCTTAAGTGGTCTCTGTGTTATTTTCAGATTAAGACTGTGATGTTGTGATTTATAATAAAAATTATGTATTGGTCTCTGCCCATGGCTGCTGACACAGGGCTCCTGAAACCCCTGTGTTTTCTTAAGTGATAATAACATGAAGAACATCTCTTGTTCTAACATTTGGTCTTTGACTTGTCTCTGGCACTGGCCTCCTGAAACCCTTATAATTTCCTGGGAGATAGGAGTGTGTTTTATTCTAATGAGGTGACTCTTGGTGGGCTCCTAATGGTTCCTGAATGAGGGTGATCACAGAAAAGAACAAGCCACAAGTGGGAATTTTTAGCCCCATGCCCCAATCTCTTGAGAAGGTAGAAAGACTGAAAATGGAGTTAATGACTGATCATGCCTATATGAGGAAGTGCCCATAAAATCCCAAAAGTACAGGGTTCAGAGAGCTTCCACTTTGGTGAACACATCCATATCAGGAGGGTAAAATACCCTGACTTCACAAGGACAGAATGTCCTGTGCTCTGGACCCTCCCAGACCTCACCCCGTGTATCTCTTCATCCGGCTGTTCATCTGTATCCTTTATCATGTCCTTTAATAAATTGATAAACATAAGTAAATGTATCCTTGAGTGCTGTGAACCACTCTAACAAGTTAATTGAGCCTGAATAGGGGAACTTCCATGATAACCTCCAATTGGAGGTTATATTTATAGCCAAATTGGACAGAAGTTGTGGGCAACCTGGAGACCTAACTTGAGACTGGCTTCTGAAGTGGGGTGGGAGCAGTCTTGAGTGACTGAGCCCTTAACCTGTGGGATCTGACATTATCTCTAGGTAGATAGTGTCAGAACTAAGTTGAATTGTAAGACACTCAGGTGATATCACAAAGAATTGCTTGGTGTGGGGAAAAACCTCCACGTTTGGTGACCAGAAGTGCCAGAATTGAAGTGCTGTTTGTGAGTCTTATTTTGAGTAGTAAAGGAGACACACAGGAAAGAAACACAAAGTAGGGAAAACTGGGTTTTTCCCTATACAGGAAATGCAAAATTAAGTTTTTCTAATTTAAAGACATTCTAATAATCCACAAAAGTAATTTAAACACTATGTGAAAGAGATATTGTGACATTTAAATTTTTATTATTTCCCCAAAATAAATGTAATGAAAACTGTCAACCTTGTATACCCAAAAACTCATTTCATCATCCTTGGGGAAAAAATCTAATTATGAATAATCCAATTAAAAATATTCTCTCAATTTAGTTTCTACCCAGATGTGAGCAATTGGAGATATATGTGTATGTGTGTGTGTGTGTGTGTGTATAGATAAATATATATACATATATATATATCTGAAACACTCTTGCTTTAAGACTGTATGGGCTTTTAAAATGTGCAAATTTCCAACTGTACATATTGTTCAAATATACATGATTTTGAGAATAAAAATATTTTTGTTATAATAATTGCACATTTTCAGTGAAATAATCTGCCTTTAATGCCATTTTTATTATAAGAGAAATAGGTTCTGGGTCACAGCAAGTTACCAGAACAATATCAAAATCAATTAAAAAATTCACATAAATAAGTCACAAATTTTTTTTTCACATGGATTTTAAGTGGAAGAGCACTAAACAAGTGAAAAACCCCCTTTTAAATTACATTATGTCATATGAAGGTCCTAAAATTAATACTCTTTTTTTTTTTTTTATGATTGGGATACTGGGTGTGGCAGTTTTATTTATTTATTTTTATTTATTTTTTATTTTTATATTTTGCCTGTCACATAGAATTTTATTTTTTTATTTTTTATTTTTTTGTAGTTTTTAATTTTATTATATTATGTTAGTCACCATACAATACATCATTAGTTTTTGATGTAGTGATCCACGAGCCATTGTTTTCGTATAACACCCAGTGCTCCATGCAGTACGTACCCTCCTTAATACCCATCACCAGGCTAACCCATCCCCCCTCCCCC
>NW_028006767.1:0-969 GCF_054177405.1 Leptonychotes weddellii | reverse complement strand
GCTCCTGACAGTGACCCGGCCGCTCTCTCCAGGAACAAGCACACGCTACGTGTCCTGTTCACGAGCATTCGCCACAGCTTTATGTGTAACAGCTGCAAAGTGGAAAAACCCTTCAGCAGGCGTGTGGTCGTGCCACCCATGCCCAGAGCACGGCTGGGAGCCGCCTAGGGATGGAAAACAGTGGACTGCTGGCCCACGGAAGGACACGGAGCACAGCGCCAGTCCCCGTGCGTCACGGGGACTGTGATTCCATCTCTAGTCCCAAAACGGCAGTGTCCCTGCAGAGCAGGCTGCTCGTCAGGCGCCGGGGTGGGGGGCCGGGGGCCGGGGGGTGCAGCACGGTGACCCTAGAGCCCGTGGTACCATTCCGCGTGGCAAGAGCAGTGCTGGTCACGCAAATCCACACGGGCACTGAGAGGACATCCAGCTCCGCACACGCCCCGGACCAGGCTCAGTGCGCTGGCCAAGGGTCCCCCGTGTTCCGGGAGGTCGCCCGCTGGGGACAGCGGGAGAAGCACCCGGGGGCAGAGCCGATCAACAGCTGTATTCTCCGACACGCTGAGCGTCGAGGGCCGAAGGCAGCCCAAGGAGGCCACGTCCTAGGCCCGGACCCTGGGGACGTGGCCTCGCCTGGCACGAGGGACTTTGCAGCTGGGATTTCTTGAGCAGGGTCAGAGTCAGGGGGATGCAGACGGAGGCTGGCACTGGTATCACAGCAGCTCAGACGGTGCCCAGTGGAAGGCCCTTCCCGGGAGCAGGGGCCCCTCCGTCGGCAAGGCCACGCTGTTGACACGATCTCGGTGCCGTGCTCTCTCTGTGGACAGCTTCCATTCAGACGGAGGCCTGTGTGCAGCTGACCCCCTTGCCCTGTGTTCATCAGGGCAGAGGCCCAACCACGGACACCCGTTTGGAGCTGAGGCGTGTGTTGGCCTGGGAGCTGCTCGGCCAGCACGCCCAGCACCAACGCGC
>NW_028006766.1:0-969 GCF_054177405.1 Leptonychotes weddellii | reverse complement strand
GCTGCGCACCCTCGGGACAAGTGATCCTCCTGGGGTCCCCTCCTTGATCTCCCCCCGGAGCCCTCTTCTCTCCCTTCCCCTTGTGTAGACGGGGGCCCCTGCTGGCTCTGCCCGGTGCCAGCAGAGCTCGGAATTTAAGGATGGGGGGCTGAGAGCCCTCTGCCCCGGAAGAACGCTCCTCACATCTTGTTCCAGAGGAACATGGTAAAGCTGCAAGGGACCGCGGAGGGCTTTGGAAGACCACTCGGCGCCTCAGGCAGGAGCAGGGCCCGGCGCCGGCCCCCCGGGAGCCTTTCTCCTCTGTTCCGCCTGCTTCCGAGTGGACGCTGCTTGTGCTGCGGTCTCAGGACGTAGCAGAGCGGTCACCCCTTTGAAGGCACTCGGTCTGACGTTCGGATGCGCTGCATCCCACCAGCCTGCGTGCCTCCTGTTCTCTGGCAAGAGAGGAGCCAGCGTGTGGAGCAGCGGGGCTGTTTTCTTCCGCACCTGCCGGGGTCTCGGTGCCGTTTAGCCCCTGCCGTTATTTGGGAGGCCAATCGGGAGACAAGGCAGCGGGTTTTCCCTACTGTCGCCTACAGATTTTGTTGACCGCGCATTCCACTCCGGCAGGTTCGACACAGAGGACGAGGCTGTGGCCATCGCTAACGCGGCCGACGTGGGGCTGGCAGGTAGGCGGCCCTCCTCGCTCGGCGCCATGCTCCCCGTTTCTCGAGCTGGTGCCGTGCTTGCCTTTGAAACATCGCCCTGGGTTTTGAGAAGGAGACGCCATTGGGGCACGAGTGGGTTTGTGCAAGTTCACGGCCTGCCGTCTGGTCCTTCTGCATGTGGGTGCTCCCTGCAGAGAGCGGAGGGAGCGCGGGAGAAGAGGGGGGCAGCTTGTGGGGCAGCCCACGCCCCAAAGTCCCGCGGCCTCCGAGGCTTCATGCCTGCAAATGCCAAGTCTGTCTCTTTCCATTCTATCTGGCTCCC
>NW_028006765.1:0-969 GCF_054177405.1 Leptonychotes weddellii | reverse complement strand
TATATATATATATACACACATATATATATACACACCCATATACATATACATACATACATATACACGTAAATGCATATTTACATGCATATATGTATTTAAATACATATTTAAATACTTCTCTAATACCTATTATACTACAATTTGCTTTTTTCACCAAATTACGTCTTGATCTTTCCAGAAGATCTTCTAATATGGATGTAACCTAATTTATTCAACCATTATGTTTTGCTAAGCTACTTCCAATTTTTTGCTATTTTAAACTATACTGCTATGAATATCCTGGTGCGTATTTTTGTATTTCTACAGGATATGGAACTGGGTACACCTGATAGGAGTATTTAGAAAAATTTAGATTCACAATTTACCTCATAACAAATCAACTTCAGCTAGGCAGAAGAGCACAGAAGAGCTGGTAGGTAATGGGGTAAAATATTAACAATGGAAACCAAAGGTCAGAAATGGCTGGATTTAACTCTAATAAAGTATAAAAAAACTTCTGTACAATCAAAATTTCACCAAACTAACATAAAAAAGGATAAAGAATGGGTAAAATGTAACAAATACGAAAATGGACTATTATCAGGATCCCAATGACAAAAGGGACAACGCAGGAAAATTAAAATAAAATGATGGGGATTTGTAACTATTAAATTAGAAATTTTACAGAAAACACTTTTAAAGTATGAAGATGCGTGAAGCTTTAGGGAAGCTGGACGATTGAGGGGAAAGTAGTTTGGTAATACGTATTGAAGTCCATTAAAAAAATTTATGTGTTTTGGCTCATTCACCCAGTGTTTGGAAATTTATTTTGCAGAACTAATCCAAAGAGGGAGGTGTGTGTGAAGGGCACTGTAAACAAAATTGATCACTGCAGTGTTACTTAGAACGCAAAAACTTGAAACCTTGATATCAACAATAACAGAACACCGACAAGAGGAAACAACATGAAAGAATTCACATAAAGTTAAG
>NW_028006764.1:0-969 GCF_054177405.1 Leptonychotes weddellii | reverse complement strand
GGGAAAAAGTGACAAATAACCAGGGTCTTGGCTGAAATTTTCATATTTGGGTTGGGAGCCAGCTTCCTCAGAAATCAGCTTGGTAGTTGTCTCTCCTTCCATGTCCTTGGCACACAGAGCAGCTGCTTGTCTCTGGAGTCCAGCTGTGAAGAATTTAAGGGAGCCCTCTCCAGGAGTGCCAGCCCCAGGAATGTTCTCCATGCAGATTTCTCCCAGAATCTCAATATGGCAAAGCTCACCATGGGACCATCTTTTTATTTAGACTTTCCAACAAATGTAAAAATATTTGGCATGCTCTTTCCACCTTTGCTACTATTCATTTAGTCTTTGCCTCTGAAAAGTATTGCCAAGAGGAAATTTTCCTGTGTTTATTTTATTTCTAGCATGACATCTTGCTTTGAAAACTTTGAGTATGTGTATAGGCTGGGAAAGAAAAATATAGGCTCTACTTTTTCCCTCTTTGCATTAATACACAGTCTAAAGAGGAAATTCAGAATAAATGACAAAGTCATGGGCTTGTAAGATCTGTGGAGGTAGTTTATAGGCTGGCCTGATGATAGACATTTCATTGCACTTTCAAAGACATTGTGATGGCAAATAACTTTTGAGAGAGACTTACTCATTTAAAAGCAAATCATTTAAGTAAGTAAATCCTTTAAAGAGTAAATCATTTAAAAGCAAAACAAACAAAAAACTAAAACTGAAGTATGAGTTCTTTATTCAGAAATTACAAAGATTTGTATGCATTTTTTCATTGTTGTTGGAGGAGACAGGGAGTAATAAGAAGTGTTAGAGCCTTTTTTTGTTTATTTGTTTTTTATTATGTTCTGTTAATCACCATACATTACATCATTAGTTTTGATGTAGTATTCCATGATTCATTGTTTGCATATAACACCCAGTGCTCCATGCAGTATGTGCCCTCTTTAATACCCATCACCAGGCTAACCCAGCCCCCACCCCCCTCCC
>NW_028006763.1:0-969 GCF_054177405.1 Leptonychotes weddellii | reverse complement strand
CCCCTCACTGAGTCCCTCACTGCATCCTCACTGGACCCCTCACTGTCCCCCCCCCCCGGCCCTCTCACTGGACCCCTCACCAGCCCCTCATTCAACCACAGTGGGCCTTGGCCTAGATTAAGTGTGAGATGCACCCTGGCTGTGGGGACTTGGATTGGCTTTTCTCTGATCTGAGACTGATGTCCTCCAGGGCCCTTATGCTCAGGTGGTCAGGCACCCTCCATCATCCCTGAGGCGGGTACTCCACTTTTAGTTTTGCTTGAGTGATGAGAAGTACTACCCAGGAGCCAGGTCGATGAAAGACTCCTGAACAACTTCTCCTATTTCGGGAAACTTATTTTGTTGTTGTTGTTAGTTTAATAAACAGACTGAAACCTCCATTAGAGTTGCCTGAGACATTTGGATTCCATTTGGGAAGCTTTGGTAGCAGAAAGTTGGTTAGTTCTTGGACCTCAACTCTTTACTCAGTTTTGACTTTCTGGCTGGGAACCAGAAGTAGGACAGTTGAAACTATGATGTCTCTTGCACAACTTTTGCTAGCTGGAGTTTTGGGTATATTTTTTGTTGCTATGATAAAAGTAATTTTTTCATTGTTTTCAAATTATTTTTTGGAGTGTAGAAAAGTAATTGATTTTTGTTTATTGATCATATATCTAGCAACTTGTTAAAGTACTTTATTAATTATAATAAATTGGCATTTATTTGGAGTTCTCTCTCACTAAAATCATTATTAAAGGATAATGACAGTTTTATCTTTTTGAAAGAAAAAGAGGAATACATGTTTGTATATTTTAGAAAGATTCTCATTCACACTGATTGAAATAAAAGAACAAAGAAATTGAGTTTCAATTATCTGGATATGCTTATATGTCAGATTTATTGTTCTCTGACACTATCAGATAATATATAATTTAGGTAAAAATATTATTCATTAATTTATTAAATATTTATGTAGTACAATGATAGGCT
>NW_028006762.1:0-969 GCF_054177405.1 Leptonychotes weddellii | reverse complement strand
TATAGTTCCTCTTTTTTTCTTTGGTACTCATTTCTAGATCCCGCAGTGGGACGTGAACAGATGTGAGCCAGTGAGAAGGGGGGCCAAAGTCTCTCATCTGAACTTTTTGATGAAGGGAAAATTCTCTTTTCTATTACTCTGGAGCAGCTGTGGTCATCCTGCTACCCTATGGAGCCTCAGAATAGGGTCAATACAGGGAAGAGACCATTCATAGATGGAGAAAGACCAAGTCCTATGACCTCATTCGAGCTCCTGAATTAGGCTGCTCTTGAATTTTCTGAGCTACTTTATTTTTTATTTTTTTGTAAAGATTTTATTTATTTATTTGACAGAGAGAGAGAATGTGAGCACAAGCAGGGGGAGTGGGAGAGGGAGAAGCAGGCTCCCCGCTGAGCAGGGAGCCTGATGCGGGGCTGGATCCCAGGACCCTGGGATCATGACCTAAGCCGAAGGCAGACGTTTCACCAACTGAGCCACCCAGGCGCCCTCTGAGCTACTTTAAATGGAGGTCTTGATCACTTGCAACTTAAAAAGTTGTAGTTAATGTAACTTACTAGGAACCTCTGCCTGTCAAATCTCACAGCTAAGGGAAAAGAATACTAGAAAGGAAAAAACAAGATCATCAGGAAATGTGATAATTCAGTAAATAATAAAAATAAAGACTCATTTGGTTAGTTGGATTCTATATATGATCAAAAAGTCCATATGGCTACGAAACAGAGTACCTGGAACCAGAAGGAGAAGTCTAAGGGGCTGACCCTTGCCTGGTGTATCTGGAAACCATCGCTGAACTGAGAACTTACAAGGACAGGCCGGGTAGAGAGTGCCAACAGAGAAAATGTTACAAATTGAGCTCTACTCATTCATGATAAGAAAGGACGCTCTTGGACCCAGGGCAGAAGGCCTAGCAGGAAAGAGAAGATGAACGGGAATATTCCTAGGATCTCAAAGGCAGGGGTCTTATCTTAT
>NW_028006761.1:0-969 GCF_054177405.1 Leptonychotes weddellii | reverse complement strand
CCCAAAGTATAAACTAAGCCCATTTTAAAAAAGCATTTTCTGGTCAATTTTGTTCAAAGAACCTGTCTTAGCCTGCTTAGTATTCTGTGGGATATATTCAGGAGTCACTAATATTGCAACTGATAATCTGAACATGTGATATAACACCTTTTGCTAAGGTAGTCTTAATTTGAACCCCATCTAAGGTCATTACTAACCCAAGTATCTCAAAGCTGATATATTTCCACCTGTAGGAAGTCTTCCCAGGAAAGGATTCAAGGATAGCATCTTGCAAAGACACCAGTGTGGTGAGGATATGATTTCCATTCTCATAGTTTATACACAGTTGGCTGTTACTCCTGAAAAACAATCACTTTAAACAGAAACATTCCATGTTTAATCCCTGCCAATTTCATATTGAAAAGTGTGAGGAAAATCAATTAAACAATCTTTAAGTTCCAAGAAAATGAAATAGACTTTCCTCCATTATAAAAATGATCATTTACCATTTCTTTTCTTCCAATGAATGTAAAAAGTCATGCACAGGAGTCTCCACTTAGGAAAAGCAGGTACATGGTTGATGGGAAGGCCAAGTGTGTGTTCTGTTTTTATTCACTAAATGCTATTTGCTTTATAGAGTATATATTTAGGGTCCCTGAAATTGGGGTACTCACTGAATTCAAAGAGAGAAACTTTGTATGAACAGACTCCAAGAACAAGGCTGAATTTTCAATATTCCATGCTAATGCACATTGAATAACTGTGACAGGCAACAAAAGGGGCATAACTCAGGAGGAATCAAGCATTCATTCATTTAAACAGTACTTCTCCAGTATAACTACTAATTTCAGCTCAACAAACGATTACTGAATGTTGCTTGTGTGCCTGGGACGGCTGGGGTGCTTGAAGTATCCATATGTAAAAAATATATATACAGCTAGAGTCACACTCCATTAGTATGTAGCTATGAGTTACATGTCATGGAAAAGC
>NW_028006760.1:0-969 GCF_054177405.1 Leptonychotes weddellii | reverse complement strand
CCCCTCTATCTTCAGCCCTTTGTATGTGCACATCTGTGCACTTTTGCATCAAGTACACCTACCTGTGTGGGGTCCTATCATTTATTTCAAATTAGATGAGATATGACACACTTACTGCATCTCAGTGTTTTCTCTGACAACACTTCCCAACACTCTTGAAGTTTCTTACTAAACCCATATTACTCTTTTTAATATCCATACAGAAATCTACAGGAAGATAATTGTAATTTATTCAACTGTCTTCCATCACTGCATTTACTCTTTCTGGGTCGGGGTGGGGGGGGCTATGAACAAAGTTTCGGTCAAATGTAGCCTTTGGTGAAAGTTTATATCCCTATTTTCTGGTATATAAGGCTAAACCGGAAGTAGGATCCTTCCATTATTGAGGAAAACAATTAACTCCTTTTCATCATACATATTTTGAAAGCAATTTTAATGTAGCATTATAAGGGAACCCTATCTTGGTCAGTCCTACAGAGATCTCTCTTGACAATATCCCCTTCTACATCTGCCAGGCGTTGGTCAACGTTACCCTGAAGGGGAACCTTGAGTAAGACAGTTCCCTGGGAGCCATCGGCAGCCCATCCTTCCTGCAGTCAAAGAGGGGGCATTGGCCTTGAAGAGGGGTCCAGGGGTCAGGGCACAGCACCCACAGGATCCACCCCACACAGCAGAGGTGCCAGATACATCGCAAACAGGCCAGTGAATGAAGAGCAAGCAACAAAACGCACTATGTGTGTGTGTATTTCATATGGTAACTTAAAATTCCTTCCACCCAGAGCAACATTTTCCTCAAGACTCTCCCTCTGTCCCTTGCCCTCTTCCCTCACTTGAACAGCCTCTCCCCAGCAAAAAGAAGGATGCTGGAGACAAACTGTGGAAAGAGCCAAGATGTCCATCGACAGATTAATGGATAAAGAAGATGTGGTATACATATACAATGGAATATTATGCAGCCATCAAAAGGAA
>NW_028006759.1:0-969 GCF_054177405.1 Leptonychotes weddellii | reverse complement strand
TCATAGTATCCTGAGCCTGTTGTATGGCACACAGTGTCCTTCATGGTTTGGCCCAGCCTGCTAATCCAGCATTGTCCGTCAAGAACCGACACTTTAGTATAATGATCTAACAGGGCTTTCCTGGGCATATACTGTTTCCTGCCTGGTGCTTTTCCTTGCATGTATTCCACTTCCTTCCCTCACCTCTCTGTTGAATTTCTTCAGTTTTTCTAGGAAATCATATTGATTTATTCACTATGCCTTCAACTATACTTTTTTCATTTCTTCCTTTGATCTTCATTTCTTCTGTGATATCTTTCCTGATTCCTGTCTAAAAAGACCCATATTTCAAGACTTCCGGATTACTTGATTTTTTAACTAGTCCTTGAATTATGGTTCTATGTTAAGACAGAGATCTGTGAATTGGACAGTTTTTTTTGTTGTTTTTTGCTTTTTTCATTTTGCTGTAATCAGTGGGAAGTTATTGAGGGATGTAGAGCAGCAGAGAATCATATTGAAATGATATTTTAAGAAAATGTATCCTTGAGGAAAAAGTAGGCTAGAATAGAGCAGAGAGCCCCGAATTGTCTCAGTTCCAGGTCCATACACATCTCAGTAATTTTTAAAGGCCCTCCCAGACCAAAAAATACCTAATGGTTCTGTTTATTAAGGAGTTACGTCCAAGCCACAGAATAGTAATAGTTCACATGGCCTCTAACAAATGTTATATTTCCCTTGAAAATTTAATATCCTGGGTCGTCCCAGTGAGTTCAGTGTGGTATCCCAATGTACCTCAGGTCGTATGTTTTAACCACAAGATCAGAAGTATGTAAACAGGAAGACTGGAAACTGGAAGACCAGTTGAAATAGGGTTGATAAACTAGGACCCATGGGTCAAATCTGACTCACTGCCTGTTTTTATAATTAAGTTTTCCTGAAATACAGCCATGCTCATTTGTTTATGCATGATTTTCGTGCTAGAACAACAGA
>NW_028006758.1:0-969 GCF_054177405.1 Leptonychotes weddellii | reverse complement strand
AAACCATTAGTCAAAAAAGAAGGGGCTTTTTTAAAGCTCCCTGCTGTTCTTTGTGGATGAAACAGTTAACATTTTGTTAAGAGATTTTTATCTGACTTTAATTCTCTAGCTTTAATGTATTCTTCAGTTATAAATGGAATGGTTTGTCCTAAATGGAAGTGTATCTATATAAGCATAGTTATATCCAGTCTTTAAAATGGATCATTTCATTTCACACATGCTATAGAATTTTGAATTTCACCTTTACTCATCTCAATTTCTTTACTAAAAATGACTCTGTTGCTCCAAATTCCTATATCAATGGGTTGGATATATCAAAATGTGGTAGTAATTGTTCATAAGTACATATTTTATAACATGTACTAATGGAGTAATAAAATATATTGCAATAACAATATGCTCTGCCTGATAGAATTTCATCATGAGACTCCATTAACACATTCAGCTGATACCAGCTTTTGAAAACGCCTTCCATTGTGGTGGTAGGGAACTACTCTACATAAGTGAACAGAGAAAATGGGATTCAAATAGGAATTTCTAGGAAGGCTGAGTGGAATGAAAAAAAAAAGTACAGAAACATGAATGAATGCTGACCAAGCGTTTTTGACATTGCTTGAAGCTGGATCGATCCTGTGGCTCCCTGGACTCTTGTAACACCCCAACCTTCCACGACTTCCAGGCCAGGCTCTGCCCTCGTGCCTGAATGACACTGCTTTGCCGAGGTCACCAACGGGTTCCTAATTGGCAACCCCAATGGCCAGATCTTAGTCTTCGTCTTCCTCAAGCAGGCATTAGCCCTTCCTTTTTCTAATTTCCCTGTTCCCTGGACTTTGTGCAGGGCTGGCTCTGCCACCTCCCTGAAGGATCCCCTTCAAGCACACCGGTTGCTAGGGCTCCATGCTGCACACCCTGCCTGTTCCCTGGGTTCCGTCTCTGCTCTCCTCCCCGCGCGCCCCCCTCCCCCCCCCC
>NW_028006757.1:0-12056 GCF_054177405.1 Leptonychotes weddellii | reverse complement strand
GGTTGAAAAAGGGAAAAAGAAAAATTAAAAAAAAAAAGGACAGTTAAAAAAAATTAACTTTGAAAGACTAAAGAATCATGGGGGAAAAGCCATGAATTCTTTGTGCCATATTCCCCTAGCGCTGGAGTTCTGCCGTTCTCATTGATCGGTAAACTTGGTCTTGGCTGGCTGTTCTTGCTGATCTTCTGGGGGAGGGGTCTGTTGCCGTGGTTCCCAAATGTCTTTGCCGGAGGCAGAATTGCCCCGCCCTTGCCGGGTCAGGGCTAAGTAATCTGCTCGGGTTTGCTCTCGGGAGCTTTTGTTCCCTGCAAGCTTTCCGTACAGCTTTGGAAGACGAGAGTGTAAATGGCGGCCTCCCAATCTCCGCCCCGGAGGAGCCGAGAACTCGGGGCCCCGCTCCTCAGTGAACCCCCAGAGAAAAGCCGTCAGTCACTCCCGTCTCCCTGGTCCCCGGCCACACTCCACGCTCACCTGGCCTGCGATGGAGCGTTTCTATCTCTGGCACCCGACCCTGTTTCGAGTCTCCAAACCCAGCAGATCCCTGTGGTGCGCTCCCACGCAGCTCCTCCTGGGGGAGGAAGGTGAGTCTCTCTGGATCTGCCGCTTGTTGGGTCCCTGATGGAGGAGCAGTGGCCCGACTGTGCCGCGGATCACGGTTTATGGCAACCCCGAGCCTAGAGCCCGCGCCTCCGCTCCGAGTCTGCAGCCGGCTTCCCTGCTCCGTTACCTGGGAGCTCTGCCGCACTCAGGCACCTCCGGTCTTTCTGTGACCCCGAGGGTCCTGAGACCACAGTGTCCCGGAGGGTTCCACCCCCCGCTTAGCCACCGGAGCGATGTCCCTTAGCGGAGCAGACTTTTAGAAGTTCCGATTTTGTGCTCCGTGGTTCTATCACTTGCCAGAAGCGGCGGAGGGAGGCCCCCTCCCCCGCCGTCTATCCTCCTGAATATCGCCTCGGATTCACTTCTCCGCATTTCCTACCTTCCAGTAAGTGGTCGCTTTTCTGTTCAGAGAGTTGCTGCTACTCTTTTCTTCAATCTCCTGTTGAGTTCATAGGTGTTCAGAATGGTTTGATCCCTATCCAGCTGAATTCCTGGGACCAGAGGAAATCCAGGTCTCCTACTCCTCCGCCATCTTACTCTGCCCCCACAGATACCTTTTTGAGTTATTGCTTTTTTTTACTTTGATTAAATATCCAGAAGTGGAATTGTGGGATCAGATGGTAGTTATAATTCTTTTTATTTATTTATTTATTTGGTTTTTGAGCAACCACCATAATTTTTCATAGTGGCTACACCAATTCCCACCAACAGTGTACAAGAGTTCCCTTTCTTCATATCCTCCTCAGCACTTGTTCTCATCTTTTTGATACCAGCCATTCTAACAGGTGTGAGACCGTAGCTCATTGTGGTTTTGATTTGCATTTCCCTGATGATGGGTGATGTGGAGCACCTGTTCATGTACTTGTTGGCCATCTGTATGTCTTCTTTGGAAAAAATGTCTCTTTGTGTTCTCTGGTCGTTTTTAATCAGATTATAAGTATTTTTTGTTATTGAATTGTATGAGTTCCATATGTATTTTGAATATTAATCCCCTATCGGTTTGCAAATATTTTCTCCTGTTCTATAGATTGCCTTTGCATTTTGTGGATTGTTTCTTTTGCTTTGCAGAAGATTTTTATTTGATGTAGTCCCATTTGTTTATTTTTGCTTCTGTTGCTTCTGCATTTGGTGACATAACCAAAAAATCATTGTCAAGACCCATGTCAAGGAGCTTTTTCACTATGTTTTCTTCCAGGATTTTTACAGTTTTCAGGTCTTATATTCAAGCTTTAATCCATTTCAGGTTAATTTTTGTGAGTGGTCTAACAGTGAAGTCCAGATAAACTATTTTGCATTTGAAATAATTTTCTCAACACCACTTATTAAAAATACTGTTCTTGGGGTGCCTGGGCGGCTCAGTCATTAGGCATCTGCCTTCAGCTCAGGTCATGATTCCAGGATCCTGGGATCAAGCCCCTCATTGGGCTCCCTGCTCCGCGGGAAGCCTGCTTCTCCCTCTCCCACTCCCCCTGCTGGTGTTCCCTCTCTCGCTGTCTCTCTCTGTCAAATAAATAAGTAAAAGCTTTAAAAAAAAAATAAAAATAGGGTGCCTGGGTGGCTCAGTTGGTTAAGCGACTGCCTTCAGCTCAGGTCATGATCCTGGAGTCCCGGGATCGAGTCCCGCATCAGGCTCCCTGCTCAGCAGGGGGTCTGCTTCTCCCTCTGCCCTCTTCCCTCTCGTGCTCTCTGTCTCTCATTCTCTCTCTCTCAAATAAATAAATAAAATCTTAAAAAAAAAAAAGAAAAGAAATAAAAATAAAAATACTGTTCTTTCTCCATTCAATATTCCAGGCTCCCCTGTCAAATATTAGTTGACTGTATGCTGGAAGGTTTTTTTCTGGACTCTCGATTCTGTTCTCTTAGTCTGTGTGTCTGTTTTTATGCCAGTATCATACAGTTTTTATTATTATAGCTTTGTAATATGGTTTGAAATGAGGAAGCATTATGCTTCAAGCTTTGTTCTTTCTCAAGATTGCTTTAGCTTTTTGGGGTCTTTTGTGGTTCCCTACAAATTTTAAGCTACTTTTTTCTATTTTGTGAAAAATGCCACTGGAATTTTTTAAAGTTTTTATTTGAATTCCTGTCAGTGAACATACAGTGTAATATTAGTTTCAGGTGTACAATATGTGATTCAACACTTCCATACAGCACCCTGTACTCATCACAACAAGTGCACTCCTTAATCCCCATCACTTATTTAACCCATTCTTTCCCCTACTCCCTTCTGGTAACCATCAGATTGTTCTCTATAGTTAAGAGTCTGTTTCTTGGTTTGCCTCTCTATCTCTCTCTCCTTTTTTTCTTTGCTCATTTGTTTTGTTTCTTAAATACCACATATGAGTGAAATCATATGGTATTTGTCTTTCTCTGATGAATTTTGCTTAGCATTACACTCTCTACCTCCATCCATGTTTTGCAAATGGCAAGATTTCATTCCTTTTTATGACTAATATTCCTTGTGTATATATACCACGTCTTCTTTATCCACTCATTAGTTTATGGACACTTGGGCTATTTCCACAGTTTGACTATTGTAGATAATGCTCCTATAAACATCAGGGTGCATGTATCCCTTTGGGTTAGTATTTCTGTATTCTTTGAGTAATACCTAGTAGTGTGAGTGCTGGATTGTAGAGTAGTTCTATTTTTAACTTTGTGAGGAACCTCCATACTGTTTTCCAGAGTGACTGCACCAGTTTGCATTCTAACCAATAATGCAAGGGGGTTCCCCTTTTTCCCCATCCTTGCCAACACATGTTATTTCTTGTGTTGTTGATGTTAGCCATTCTGACAAGTATGAGGTGATATCTCATTGTGGTTTTTATTTGCATTTCCCTGATGATAAGTGTTGTTAAGCATCTTTTCATGTGTCTGTTGGCCATCTGGATGTTTTCTTTGGAGAAATGTCTATTCATGTCTTCTGCCTGTTTTTAATTGAAATATTCATTTTGTGTGTGTTGAGTTCTATAAGTTCTTTATATATTTTGGATAGCAGCACTTTATCAGATATATCATTTGCAAATATTTTCTCCCGTTCCATAGGTTGCCTTTTAGTTTTGTTGATTGTTTCCTTTGCTGTGAGGAAGCTTTTTATTTTGATGAAGTCCTAATAGTTTATTTTTGCTTTTGTTTCTCTTGCCTCAAAAGACACGTCTGGAAAGAAGTTACTGCCTGTGTTCTCTTCTAGGATTTTGATGGTTTCAGGTCTCACATTTAAGTGTTTAATCCATTCTGAATTTATTTTTGTGTATGGTGTAAGAAAGTGGCCCAGTTTCATTCTTTTGCATGTTGCTGTCCAGTTTTCCCAATGCCATTTGTTGAAGAGACTGTCTTTTTCCCATTAGATATTCTTTTCTGTTTTGTTGAAGATTAGTTGACCATATAGTTGTGGGTTCATTTATGGGTTTTCTATTCTGTTACATTGATCTGTGTGTCTATTTTTGTGCCAGTACCATACTGTTCTGATTACTACAGCTTTGTAATATAACTTGAAGTCCACAATTGTGATGCCTCCAGCTTTGCTTTTCAAGATTGCTTTGGCTATTCAGGGTCTTTTGTGGTTCCATACAAATAGTAGGATTGTTCTAGCTCTGTGTAAAATGCTATTGGTAGCTTGATAGGGATTGCTTTAAATGTGGAGATGGCTTTGGGCAGTATAAACATTTTAACAATATTTGTTCTTCTAACCCATGAGCATGAAATGTCTTTCCATTTCTTTGTGTCATCTCGAAATTCTTTCATCAGTGTTTTATACTTTTCAAAGCACAGGTCTTTCACTTCTTTGGTTAGGTTTATTCCTAGGTATCTTATTGTTTTGGGTACAGTTATAGATGAGATTGGTTCCTTAATTTCTCTTTCTGCTACTTCATTATTGGTGTATGGAAATGCTACAAATTTCTGTACATTGATTTTGTATCCTGTGACTTTATTGAATTTGTTTATTAGTTCTAGCAGTTTTTTGATGGAGTCTTTTAGGTTTTCTATATATAGTGTCATGTCATCTGCAAATAGTGAAAGTTTTACTTTTCCCTTACTGACTTGGAAGCCTTTTATTTCTTTTTGTTTTATGATTGCTGTGGCTAGAGTTTCCAGTACTATGTTAAATAAGAATGGTGAGAGTGAACATCCTTGTCTTGTTCCTGAGCTTAGGGGAAAAGCTCTCCATTTTTCCCCATTTAAGATGATATTAGCTATGGATGCCATTGGAATTTTGATAGGGATCACATTGAATCTGTAGATGATTTTCAGTAGACTTTGAGTATGGACATTCTGCTACCTTTGGGCTTAGCTTGTTCTTCTTTTTCTACTTTGAGATGTAAAGTTTGGTTGTTTATTTGCGCTCCTTCTTTTTTTCTTAATGTAGGCCTTTATCACCATAAACTTCCCTCTTAGAAATGCTTTTACTGTATCTCATACTTTCATTTTCATTTGTCTCAAGACTTTTTTTTAAAGATTTATTTATTTTAGAGAGAGAGCAGAGAGACAGAGTGTGTGTAAGCCAAGGGAGGGCCAGAGGGATAGGGAGAGAAATCTTCAAGCCAACTTCCTGCTGAGCCCTGAGCCCAATGCAGGGCTCAATCCCAGGACCCCAAGATCATGACCTGAGCTGAAATCAAGTTGGATGCTCAACTGACTGAGCCACACAGATGCCTCAGTTTCAATATTTTTTTGATTTCTCTTTCATTTCTTCTCTGACTTATTGGTTGTTCTGCAGTGTATTGTTTAATTTCCACATATATGTGAATTTTTTAGTGTTTTCCTGTTATTGATTTCTAGTTACATATCATTGTGGTCAGAAAAAAAGCCTGGTATGATTTCAGTCTTCTTAAATTTGCTGTGATTTGTTCTGTAACCTAACATAGGATTTATCCTGGAGAGTGTTTTGGGTATGCTTGAGAAGAATGTGTCTCTGCTGTTGTAATGGAATATTCTGTATGTATCTGTTAAGTCCATTTAGTTCAATTCTAAAGTATATTTCAAATCCAGTGTTTCCTTGTTGATTTTCTGTCTGGGTGATCTATCCATTGTTGAACATGGGGTACTGATATCTCTTGTTATTATTATATTGTCTTGTTTCCCTTTAGATCTCTCAGTATTTGCTTAATATATTTTGGCACTCTGATGTTGGGTGCATGTATACTTAATTATTATATCTGAATTGACTCCTTTATCATTATATAATCATCTTCTTTGTCTCTTTTTACAATTTTTTTTTATTTAAAGTCTCTTTTGTCTGATATAAGTGTCACTACCCCTGCTTTGTTCTGATTTCCATTTCCATGGACCATCTTTTTCCATCCCTTCACTTTGAGCCTCTGTGTGTCCTCAAAGCTGAAGTGAATCTCTTGTAAACACTATGTAGTTGGGTCCTATTTTTTCCTCCCCATTCTGCCACTCTATGCCTTCTGATCACAGAATTTAGTCCATTTACATTTGAAGTAATTATTGATAAGTAAGGACTTATCTATGCCATCTTACTAATTGTTTTCTGGTTGTTTTGTTGTTCCTTTATTCTTTTATTCCTTTGTGAACAGATGCTTTTTCATAGTGGTATACTTTGAGTCCCTTCTCTATGTCTTTTGTGAATCAATCATAGGTTTTTGCTTTGTGGTTCCAATGAGAATTACGTAAATAATCTTATAGATATAACAGGCTATTTTAAGCTGACAACTTAACATCAATTGCATACAAAAATTCTACCTTTTTACTCCCACTCTTATGTTTTATGTTTTTTTAAATGTTGTAATTTCCTCTTTTTATATTATGTATCCATTAACAGATTATTAGTAGCTATAGTTATTTTTAATACCTTTGTCCTTTAACCTTTACATGATAGTTAAGTGATTAACACACCACCATTTTACAGTATTAGAGTATTCTGAATTTGACTATATGTGGACATTTACCAATGTGTTTTATATTTTCATGTTTACATTTACTATTTAGTGTCCTTTCATTTTAGCTTAAAGGAATCCTTTCAGCATTTCCTATAAGGCAGGTCTAGTGGAGGTATTCTCCCTCAGTTTTTTGTTGTTATTTGGAAGTTTTTTTTCTCCTTCATTCAGAAGGACACCTTTACTGATTATGGTATTCTTGTTTGGTACTTTTTTCTTTCAGCACTTTTCAAATATCATTCAATTTTCTCCTGGCCTGCAAGGTTTCTGCTGAGAAATCTGCTAATAACCTTATGAGGGTTCCTTTCCATGTAAGTAAGTTGTTTTTTTTTTTTTCCCTCTTACTGCTTTTGAAACTCTCTCTGTCTTTGTCCTTGATTTTAGATAGTTTTATTATAGATTGTTTTGAGTTAAAATTATGGGGGTATATATAAGCTATTTGGATGAATTTGTATATCCAAATCTTTTCTCAGAGTTGTGAAGTTCTAAGTTATTATTTCTTTATATGCTTTCTGCTCCCTTCATACCTCTCTTCTCCTGGGACTCCAATAATGTGTAGATTGTTTCTCTCCAGAGTAATCTATAAGTCACATAGGCTTTCTTTCTTCTTTTTCATTCTGTTTTTCTTCTGACTTCATAATTTCAAATGATCCGTCTCCTATTTCACAGATTCTTTCTTATGTACAATCCAGTTTGCTGTCATTGCTTTCTGTTGCATTTTTCACTCCATTCATTGTATTCTTCAGTTCAAGAATTTCTATTTGGTTCTTTTTTTTTTTTTTTATGATTTCTATCTCTCTGTTAAATTTCTAATTTTGTCCATGTTTTGTTTTCCTGATTTCACCAAATTTTCTTTTTGTGTTTTCTTGTAGCTCATTGAGCTTCCTTAAAATAGATATTTTGAATTCCTCCTTAGGCCAGTCAGAGAACTACATTTTTTTAGGGACAGTACTAGAGAATTATTGTGTTTCTTTGGTGGTGCCTTTCGTTTCCTTGATTTTTTATTTTCCTTGAAGTTTTAGATTGCTGTCTTTGCATTAGAAGCAGTTGCCTTCTCCAGTCTTTACTGACTGGCTTTGGGAGGGAAATACCTTTCTTCAGCTCTGGTAAGGATTCTGAGACCTTCTCAGATCTTTTCTATGGATATACCTGCTTCACATTTCTTGTTTCCTTTGAGGGGGTAATTCTTACCAGTTACTTTAAGTTTAAGATTGTATGCCTGCAAAGCCAGGCTGAGTGTTGGCATCCTCCCTTTGCTTGCTTTCCTTAGGGGGATGCCATATTCTCAGGTCTGTGTGGTTTCTCTCAGTCCTGCAGAGTCAGGCTGGCTTTCTGCACGTACTCACTATCCATCTGCAAAGGCTCACTCTTACCACCATTGGTAAGGTGGCAAGGTGGTGCACACTGAAATAGGGTAGGAGGTTGTAAATGAGGCATGCAGAATATCTGGGATGGTTGTAGGCCAGCTGGTGGGGGGATCCACAGGCACGACCTCCTAAGGAGTCACTGATATGGTTAGTAGGATCTGCATCTACTTGATATGTTTCATTCTGAGTCCTGGTTGCTGTCCTCCTAGCCACTCAATGTCCCCCAGTCATGTAACTCACAACTCTATGTTCTGAGTGGGGTGAGAGACCAAAGGACCTCTTTGGCAATGTCTGACACAGCTAGGGAGGCTGGGCACTCATTTATATGCTCTTGGTTTTCCCTGTGGGAGGAATCATGGGCCAAGAAGTTCTCTTAGTACTGAGCTGTGCTGCCTGGGAGAAGGGGAGACAAAGGGAAAGTAAAACTGTTCCTCTTATCCTCATCGGTGTGTCCGATCTTGGGTTATTTTTGTTCTAATAGTGTGCTGGAACTTCTCTGATGGACTCCCAGACTCCCACAAAGGCCATCTCATCTATGGGTGATTGTTGAAATTAGTATTCTTTGGGGGGAAGATGGTAGAAAACTTTATTTTGCTATGTTGATGATGTCACTCTCCTCAGCTACTCTTCATAACAATACTGTGAGGTGTAGGTATTATTGTTATGCCTGTTTTTTGGAGGAGAAAACTGAGTCAGAGAGGTTGTGTAATTGCCCATACCGTAGATCTCATAAATGGCAGAGCTGGTATTCACAACTAAGCAATCTGGCTCCAGAGTCTTAAACACTGTACTATGCCATTCCCTTTTAAGGTAGCATTTGTTTATTCATCTTTTATTTCTGATTTCTTTTTTTTTTTTAAGATTTTATTTATTAATTTGAGAAAGAATGAGATAGAGAGAGAGCATGAGAGGGGGGAGGGTTAGAGGGAGAAGCAGACTCCCTGCTGAGCAGGGAGCCCCATGTGGGACTTGATCCTGGGACTCCAGGATCATGACCTGAGCCGAAGGCAGTCGCTTAACCAACTGAGCCACCCAGGCGCCCCTTATTTCTAATTTCTAACACTGGGCCTGACACAAGGCAAAACTTCAAGAAATATTTTTGAAAGGGAGAATATCGTGTTTATCTGTAAGGAAGGGAGAGGAATGAATAATTTTTTTTAGAGCCAACATATATTCTGTTTAATGGAATCTGTGCTGTACTAATTATGTTATTTCTCTCTGAACTTATTTCTCTAGCAAAAGATGTATGTGTATGTGTGTGTACAAAAAGTCCTTTCTAGGGGCACCTGGGTGACTCAGTCGGATGAGGGTCCAACTCTTCATTTCGGCTCAGGTAACGATCTCAGGGTTTTGAGATAGAGCCCTGCGTTGGGCTCTGTGCTCAGTGTGGAGTCTGCTTCAGATTCTCTCCCTCTCCCTCTGCCCATCCCCCCACTCATGTTCCACCCTGTGTGTAAAATAAATAAGTAAAATTTACTTATTTTAAATAATTAAAATTAAAAGAAGTTCTTTGTAGTTTACCATTACATATTTTCTCCAGTGTTCTGAGTGCTCTCGTGTACTTTCATTCAAAATGTGTGAGAGTGGAAACTATTCTGCACACTCTTGAGCAGTGAGAGAAACTTTCCATGCTAATGAGCCCTTTACTTTCACTCTCTTGAACTGAGTGTGTCTCATAAAAAGGATTATTAATTCCTCTGTAGTCTTCTCTTTCTGCCATTTATTTTGTGTTTTGGTAAATCATTCTGATCCACAATTACTGACCAAAGAAACGTGTAACTTAAGGGCCTGAGCCTGTCTTCAAGAAACACAGTCAGAGGACCCAGCTGAGTCTAAGAGGCTGACACTGTTATTCTCCAGCTCTAGCAATGCCAACCACCAGCCCAGCTCCAAAGTGTTGTATTTTGTAAGTAGCTCTTCATCCAGAAGATATCAGAGGGTTTCTTCATCTGCCTCCAAGAACAAAAAAAAAGGACCATAAACAAAACATCTGGAGCCAGATCTGTTCAGTTTGACAGATTCAAACACTGCAGTAAGCTACATAGAGTAAAAGGGACAGGGAGGGAGCCTGTGTTAACCAACCAGCTGTCTTAGGATTCCCCAGTGCTCCAAGGACTCCATGAGCCTGTGTCCACCTTCTCAGTTTATCTTCACTATGGATAAATATGGCCTTTATTGGAAATATGTGCCATTTTAACTCTTGAGAAAAGAATTATGCATTAGGGTGTACAGTCACCATGGACAGTTGCATACTCTTGCTGAGGACCATGCTTTGGCAGAGTCTAACCTGAGCCTGTGATCATCTATCACCAGATCACTGCCAACACTTTCTCCCCATGTGGCTCCTTTTGTCTCTTTGGGACTATGCAGTTCGCCACATAAGTATATAACTTTCTGAATTTCATTTTCCTTTATTAGTATCTATTTTATAATAGCCAACATTTTTTATTTATCTATTATTTGTACTGTAGTTTATACAATCAAGGAAACCCCATAGTTCTTAGTAATACATAATAAATTAGTATTTCAGGGACACATTTCCATTGGGATTGTCATATAAAGTCCCTTTACTGTACAGATTTAGTTAAATCTCTAGTTTCCTGAATGCATTCAGAGCATTAAATGCTATGTGCCATGCATTGTGCTAAGCTCTTTTTTTTTTTTACATATTTTATCTCACTCTATTGTCAAGATTCAGACTTAGGTGGGTGTCTTGCTGGCTCAGTTAGTGAAACATCCAAATTTCATGAGGTCATGAGTTTGAGACCCTTGTTGGGTGTAGAAATTACTTAAAAATGAAATCTTAAAAAAAAAAAAAAAGATGGAGTGCCTGGGTGACTCAGTTAGTTGAGCGTCTAACTCTTGGGTTTAGCTTCAGTCCTGATCTCATGGGTCATGGGATGAAGCCCTGCATCAGGCTCTGCACTCAGTGGGGAGTGTGCTGAGGATTCTCTCCCTCTGTCCCTCCCCCCACTCATGCACGGTCTCTCTCTTTCAAATAAATTAATAAATCTTAACAAAATATTCAAATTTAGGAACTGCAAGGATGAAATTGCAACCAGGAAGTAAAATTTAGGTGTTAGCCAAACAAGGCATTAGCTCCTCTGTGTGGATTTGGAATAGGTAGACAAATACCAAGTGCCTAGTGCCAAACAGTCTTACTGTGTACCTGCAATAATATTGATTATGAAAATGCCAAAAAACTTTCCTTCTTCTGTGACTTAAGGCTTACATTAAGCTACAAATATCAGATATTGAAAATATAATTACTTATTCCAATGAAAGATTTTGTTTTTCTCACATAGTGTGAAGTCTGGATATAGTCAGTTCAGGACTGGAAGGGTAGCTCCATGCTGTCATCAGAGACCCAGGCTTCTATGGTCTTTCTGCTCCATCATCCATAGTGCATGCTTGTCTCATGACCACAAGAAGGCTGCCATTCTCCAGCCATCTCATTTGCATTTGTGACAGAAGAAGAGAATCAGTAAGGGGTGAAAGGAACGTGCTAGCTGAGTCAGCTCCCCTTTAATGGAGTTTTCCCAGTATTCTCATCTATTAATGAACTCTAGCTTTCCATTGGCCAGATTTGTTTTTGGTTTTTTTTGAAGATTTTATTTATTTATTCATGAGAGACAGAGAGAGAGAGGCAGAGGGAGAAGCAGGCTCCCAAGGAGCAGAGAGCCTGATGCGGGACTCGATCCCAGGACCCTGGGATCATGACCTGAGCCGAAGGCAGACACTTAACCATCTGAGCCACCCAGGTGCCCTTTTGGCCAGATTTGTGTCACATATTCACCCATAAATGCAAAAGGGAGCTGAGAAAATTTGTTATGTTTTTGAGAGGGACATGTATCTTTGAGCTTTGGTTTACTGTTTCCAGCATAGGTAATCACTCCAGTAACTCTTAGAGAGGGGGCAGGGCTGGTGCAGGTGTAGACAGACTCATTGCTGCCTACATGGTGTGGATTAAGAAATAACTGGAAGGCTCAGAGGCCAAGTTACACAGCCATGTACTGTCAGGAGCTAGAAACAGCATCTTTGGGCTTCTCATGTCCTTTCCACTCTTATCATACTTCATCTAACAGCCCAAACGCCAATAAACTGATAGCTCACTCAGCATCTGAGGGCTCCAGGACCACTAAAGGTTCTAGAACTGTAAGACCTCCCAGTGGCAAGCAGGACATTTACATCCATA
>NW_028006756.1:0-969 GCF_054177405.1 Leptonychotes weddellii | reverse complement strand
ACCAACTCTCAGGTTCCAAGTGAGTCCCCACAATATCCAGTTTAAAACAATAACAACAACAACAACAACAAAAACCAGGTAAATGTATAAAGTTAGCAGACAGTGTAGTGGTTATTTTTTTGAAAGGAAGGGACATGACAGGACTTTTGCAGTATCAGTGGTATTCTATTTCTTGCTCTGGATGGTGGTTACATAGATGCATTCAGGTTGTAGAAATTCATTGAATGATATCTGCATGGTTGTGTAATTTTGTCTATATATTTTTACCAATAAAGTTTATTAAGAAAGAATGAAAGACTGAATGAATTTTACTTTGATGTTTAATAGACAGTGATGTTCATTATATAGGATAGTAGGTAGAGGAGAGATCATAGAAAGTATTTAGTACCAATGTCACTATCTTTAAAATGAATCAAGGAAAGATTATGAGTAGCAGATTTCTGAAACTGCTTAATTGAAAGACAGAAAATACTCACTTCTCTCTTCTGAGATTTATCTGGGGCTCAGACCTATATGACTCACTACTTCGATCTCCATTTGGAGGTTCCCAAACAGAACTCACCATCTTTTCTTCTTGCTGGCTAGGCCTAATGCATCACTTGCTTTCTGATTTGGTAAATGGCACCATAAACCATTCATAGCTTCCCAAGCCAGAATGCTGGGAGCTAAATTTGACTCATCCAAGCAATCAATATATTCTGTTGATCATGCTTTGCATATATCTCTCAAGTATGTCCATTTCTCTCCATCTTTACTGCCCTATTCAAGTCCAGGACATCACACCTTTTACCTGGATCAGTGCTGCGGCAGCTATTTGACTGTTTTGTTAGCTTTGCTCTTATCTTCATTCTCTCCTGTTTTCTACAAGAAAGGCAAATGTTCATTCTAACTAGCTCCAGGGAACCAAACAAGGGATGTTGCAAGAATACATTCCCACCAAATGCAAGCTGGTGCAGCCACTCTGGAAAA
>NW_028006755.1:0-969 GCF_054177405.1 Leptonychotes weddellii | reverse complement strand
CCCTCTAGAACCCTCAGTTTGTTTTTCAGAGTCCATCGTCTCTCATGGTTCATCTCAAAAGAGGGGATCTTTTGATACAGAAGTAGAAAAAGCAGAAAAAAGCCACTGTCAGCAAGTACCCATTATTGCTTATTGGCTAAGGCAGCTTATTTTGTTTAGAATGTAAGAAACAAAAGAGAGATAAGATGTGAAATGAAGTAGCCGCTTAATAAATATAGAGCATAAGAAACATCTAGGTAAAGAAGCCCTAAGCTTAAAGACCTGTTGTATAAATGCAAAAAATTTAAATTTTATTATTCCACAATTATTAAAAAAAACTGTTATATCCCAGACAATGTGAATAATACCAGAACTTCAACCTAAATAAAAATCCGGTGGTTTCCATTTGAGTTGTCCATTCTTTTTGCCTCAGCCCAACTTATTTATTATTCACTTGATACAGTGTATTATATTGATATTCAGATGGTAAATCAACCTTGCATTACTGGGATGGTCATGGTGTATAATGCTTTTTATGGTTCTGAATTCAGTTGGCTATATTTTGTTGAAGGTTTTTGCATCTATATTCATAAGATATATTTGTTTGTAATGTTTATAGTTTTCTTAGACATCTTATGATGTCTTTGTCTGGTTTTGGTGTCAGGGTAATCATTGGCCTCATAGAATGAGTTTGGTGGATAGTTTGTGAAGAATTAGTATTAATTTTTAAACATTTGGTAGAATTCACTAGTGAAGCTATCTGGGCTTGCATCTTTCAACATAGTTTTTTGTTTGTTTGTTTGTTTGTTTGTTTTGTGGTTAATCTCCTTAGTTGGTATAGGCCTATTCAGATTTTCTATTTCTTCTTGAGTCAGTTTCAGTAGTTTTTGTCTTTCTAGGAATTCATCCATTGTATTTAAGTTATCTAATTTATTGACAAAACTGTTCATAGTATCCCTTAATAATCCTCTTTATTTTTGTAAGGCTGGA
>NW_028006754.1:0-969 GCF_054177405.1 Leptonychotes weddellii | reverse complement strand
TATAGTTCCTCTTTTTTTCTTTGGTACTCATTTCTAGATCCCGCAGTGGGACGTGAACAGATGTGAGCCAGTGAGAAGGGGGGCCAAAGTCTCTCATCTGAACTTTTTGATGAAGGGAAAATTCTCTTTTCTATTACTCTGGAGCAACTGTGGTCATCCTGCTACCCTATGGAGCCTCAGAATAGGGTCAATACAGGGAAGAGACCATTCATAGATGGAGAAAGACCAAGTCCTATGACCTCATTCGAGCTCCTGAATTAGGCTGCTCTTGAATTTTCTGAGCTACTTTATTTTTTATTTTTTTGTAAAGATTTTATTTATTTATTTGACAGAGAGAGAGAATGTGAGCACAAGCAGGGGGAGTGGGAGAGGGAGAAGCAGGCTCCCCGCTGAGCAGGGAGCCTGATGCGGGGCTGGATCCCAGGACCCTGGGATCATGACCTGAGCCGAAGGCAGACGTTTCACCAACTGAGCCACCCAGGCGCCCTCTGAGCTACTTTAAATGGAGGTCTTGATCACTTGCAACTTAAAAAGTTGTAGTTAATGTAACTTACTAGGAACCTCTGCCTGTCAAATCTCACAGCTAAGGGAAAAGAATACTAGAAAGGAAAAAACAAGATCATCAGGAAATGTGATAATTCAGTAAATAATAAAAATAAAGACTCATTTGGTTAGTTGGATTCTATATATGATCAAAAAGTCCATATGGCTACGAAACAGAGTACCTGGAACCAGGAGGAGAAGTCTAAGGGGCTGACCCTTGCCTGGTGTATCTGGAAACCATCGCTGAACTGAGAACTTACAAGGACAGGCCAGGTAGAGAGTGCCAACAGAGAAAATGTTACAAATTGAGCTCTACTCATTCATGATAAGAAAGGACGCTCTTGGACCCAGGGCAGAAGGCCTAGCAGGAAAGAGAAGATGAACGGGAATATTCCTAGGATCTCAAAGGCAGGGGTCTTATCTTAT
>NW_028006753.1:0-969 GCF_054177405.1 Leptonychotes weddellii | reverse complement strand
GGGGCACCAGTGTCCTCACAGAGACCTCACACGGGACATGGTTCACACTGACACACAAGTGCATGCACACACTGAACCCCAGCCCTGGGCCCTGGCACCCCCACCCCAGGGGTCAGGCGAGCTCACCCCCTGACTGGCTCTTGGTCATACTAGCCTGCACCTACTAGTGGCCCAGCACCTGCTCTGAGGATTTCTGACAGCCTGTCACTTCCAGTGGGCCCCAGTACATCTGCACCATGAGGGGTGGGCTCCCCTCCAGCTCTGAGCCTCTGGGGTCCCGGGCCCAGGTGTTCCCAGCCATCCCTGCAGAGTGGCTCCCCAAGCAGGTCGCTGACCCCTCCCTCCTTCCTTTCCAGGGTTTCTTTGTGTCTGTCTTCTACTGCTTCTTCAATGGAGAGGTATGAGACTAGGCTCTGGGGCTGTCCTCAGTTCCCAGCCCAGTGGAGGGTCCCTGGCTCTGCTCAGCTCTGCCCTGGACAGGGAAGGGGAAGGCCGGAGGAACCACACCCAGCTTTGGGAAACAGGAATCCTGCCCAAGCGTCTCGAACCAGCTTAGAAGGTCACCTGTGCAGGCCAGAAACAATAGGCCAGCACTTCACAAAGGCACTTGGAGGGCTGGCTGGCCAGGGAGCCCAGGCTGCAGGGTCTCATGGAAGGAGGAGCCAGGTCACAGCTGGTAACAGGGGAAGGCATTCCAGGAGCGGGCCAGGTGTGAGCCGAGCACCCAGGCCTTGATGGACGCAGGGAGCAGGAAAGACACCAGCACATTCCCCCACCACAGAGCAGACCACACGCCTTGGGGCCAATGCCAGGGAACGAGGCACCAGGGACAGCCTGCTTAGCTCACAGAGCCCAGAATCTCGGCATAAGCAGCTTGGGAGAGAGGCTCACACCGACCTGTGGTCGGTGAGGACACACAGTGGGCTATGGGGCAAAGAGTAGACAGAGCCCCAGGTCCTGAGAGCTTCC
>NW_028006752.1:0-969 GCF_054177405.1 Leptonychotes weddellii | reverse complement strand
GAATCTGTTAATAAATGGTGCTTAGAGCTGATCATCTTCAAAAATTTATATATATTTTTAAATTACCTAATTATAAGGTCATTTCACTGGTAAGTTTTCAGATTAGGTTTCATATTAGAAATATGATTTGGCTTTATAAATGATAGGAGAAAATTTGTTCTTAATTATTCTGAGATAACTAAAATTTATGTTGTGTGTGTGTGTGTGTGTGTATGTATATATATGCATAGCCTATATATATATGGGCAAGAAGACTTTTTTATTGCATACTGATATAAATTATTTGAATTAGATTTTGAAGTAGGCTTAGTGGCATCACCTTGGCTGGTTTATTGATAATATTCTCCAAAACTGATAATTCTGACTACTCTCCTCTGAAGGAAATAATTTGACTTTCTGTTCTCATTTCCCCTCTCTCTTGAAAGCAACATTGTGTCCTATGAGGACTGGAGTAGAGTTTGGGGACTTGTATTTTAGTCTGTCCTCCAGTATTTACCTAGAAAACATATAAAGCTCTTTGATTTCAATTTCCCCATTGTTAACATAGAGCTGATAATACAAACTCATGCAACTTACAGAGTCTCAAATGAGAGTAGATATAAAAGGTATTTAAAACTGCCAATTATGATATAAATGATATAAATGCAAGGTGTTATAATTATTAGGCTCTGGCCTAATCCAAAGTAATACACACATGTGGAAAAATATCGATACAGTACAAAAAGGTATACTGTGCAAACTTGCTCTGCTTGCTGTTTCCCAGTTCTTTGGGTCCCCAGTTTCACTTCCCAGAGGCAGCTGCTATTCTTGGTGAGTTCTGGAGACCCCTGGGGACTCTGACATTGGGAGAGATTGATTGATTGAATGAATGATTGATTTTTTTGATGTAATGTTCCATGATTCATTGTTGGCGTGTAACACCCAGTGCTCCATGCAGTATGTGCCCTCTTTAATACCCATCACCGGGCT
>NW_028006751.1:0-969 GCF_054177405.1 Leptonychotes weddellii | reverse complement strand
AGACTTTTTTTCTTTCCCCCCTTTCTTGACTGGCTAGAACTCTTTGTTTCTTTGTTTCCTTCCTTCTTTCTTTCTTCCCTCCCTCCTACTCTTCCTCCCTTTCTTCCTTCCTTCTCCTTTCTTTCTCTTGCCATCGCATGTCTGAAAATGTCTTCATTACAGTTTTATATTTTTTGCTCATTGGCTGGGTAAGATATTCTGGATTTGTATTAAGTTGGATTTTCTCTCAAAGCAGAGGCTGAGACAAAAATATACGTTTAGGTGGTTGAGACTGTTCCAGGGAACAAGAGTGAGGGATAGGGAGAGTGGAATAATGACCCAAGGAAAGACAATATCAAGATACGCTGTTGGGTTGGCCAATGCTATGAGGGACTGGTGCTCCATCTTGCCAGAACCTCGTGTGGAGTTTATATGGAGGACAAAAGGGAGAAACATGAATCCATCCATCAGCTCCCATCTTTCATTGGTCACGGGTGTCCTTGTGGAATTTATTCCTCTTTATTTGCTGGTTGTGCATATGTAAACACCATGGTTCCCATAGCCATTTCATGTCATGGCATCAGAGGAGCCGGAGGATAGGAAGCAAGGGGTATGTGGTGTGCAGTTGGGGTGAGGGGCTATCCAGGTGCACTTCGGAAGCCCACTGTTCAGAAGTGGTTGCCCCAGTAGCAGCTGGAACGAGAGTTAGGACTGAAAGTTTGGCAATGATGCACAGAAGTAGTGGATACAGCCTATTCTTGCACCATCCAGATCTATTCAAGCCCTTCATTAAGCCCAATTCATCACATGATCTTCTTTAAGATGGCAGCTGGCCAGTTCCAAAAAGACATAATACAATTTTTTTTAATTATTATTGTAATAACCTATAGGTTCCACTGCAGCAGTACTCTGAGGATCATGTTTAATGTTTATCATCTTTCTCCTACATCATCCTTTTGAGATTTCCCTCACCATTAGCCGAAATTCTAC
>NW_028006750.1:0-969 GCF_054177405.1 Leptonychotes weddellii | reverse complement strand
GCTGACTCCACAACCATCCAAATCTATAGGCTTTCTTAAATTGTTTTGATACAACTCTACCTCTATCTTTGCCTCTAGGTTTGGTAGAAACACCATCTATGGGCAAAAGGTATAATCTTGTGCTCTAAATATCCTTTCCTTGAGCCTGGAATTTCAGGTAATCTGAAAGACCAGTGGAAAATAAATATTATATGTATATATTTAGACAAGTCAACTACCCAATTTCAGTTAAACAGAGAACAGACTTAGACTCACTCAGTTGGACATAAATGATGTGCAATAATTTTGCCAAGTTACTCCTAAATGACTACTAACAAGAATTATCCTGAAAGTAAGACAGACTTTTCCTCTAAAATTTCCCCTAAAATAATTATTTTCTTTTCCCTTTTCTTCTTTCCCCTCTCACTTCATAGAGAATTCTATTTCTGTGGAAAGAATGTGACCACCAAAGAGAATTTGAGATAAAGACACAGAGCATTTAGTTTAGAGATACCTATATTTTTTTTATACCTATATTTTTACACAAAGATATGGCCAGTCCAGAACATAGGAAATAAGGAAGAGAAATCTTCAGTGAAATCTGATAACACTGCACTTAAGGATTATACTTTGCACAAATTTATAAACAAAGACTGATAATTAGTAATAAGGTCACTGGCACAAAATGTAAACAATCCATACCAGATTAGACCATGTTAGAAAAAAGATTAATGTTGAATAAAGAGTACCTAGATTGACATAAAATATAACCATCGTCATATCCATTAAAGGTTGGTTTCCTAGAGAAAAAAAACCAAAAAACAAAACTGCCATTATAACAGAACATACTCTATGATCTCCACACTCTGTTGTATGCAAATTACTTAAACTATGTTTAGTTCTAATTTGGAAAGTGTGGCTCAAATGTTCTGTTCATCAATTTATTTTTTTTAAGATTTTTTTGTTTATTTATTGGCAGAGAGAAGGAGA
>NW_028006749.1:0-969 GCF_054177405.1 Leptonychotes weddellii | reverse complement strand
ATAGTGTGAGCAAACATGACTCTTACACCTTTTTTTCTCATAATTCTTACATTTTATGTTGTTTACATAATTAATTACAAGCAGTTTTTAGAAATTATGGAATGCTTCAGGAATTTGCATGTCATTCTTGCACACGGGCCTCTGTATCATTCTAATTTTAGTATATGTGCTGCCAAGGAGAGCCCCACCTGTCATATTGATAGTAAGTGCCATCCACCCACTTTTATCATAGATGCAATGAATGAACATATCACAGTTAGCTAAACCATCGATCCGCAATCCTCATTTCAATATAAATTTTACTCATGTTTATTTTCAGATGTAATGTTTTCAATTAAAGTTGCTTAATACCCAGTGGGTGCTGTACGCAACTGATGAATTGTTGAACACTCTGTCTGAAACTAGTGACATACTATGTGTTGGCTAATTGAATTGAATTTATTTTATTTATTCTTTTAAATTTTATTTATTTATTTGACAGACAGAGACAGCGAGAGAGGGAACACAAGCAGGGGGAGTGGGAGGGGGAGACGCAGGCTTCCTGCTGAGCAGGGAGCCCGATGCGGGGCTCGATCCCAGGACCCTGGGATCATGACCTGAGCCGAAGGCAGACACCCAACGACTGAGATACTTAGGTGCCCCTGTTTTAAATATTTTTTAAGGACTGTTTTTTTTTAGAGTGAGAGTGAGAGTGAGAGTGAGAGAGAATGAGAGCGTGGGTAGTCGAGGGAGGAACAGAGGGCGAGGGAGAGAGAATCTCCAGCTGACTCCTCATTGAGTGCAGAGCCTGACATGGCACTGGATCTCAGGACCTTGAGATCTTACCTGAGCGGAAATCAAGAGCCAGTCGCTGAACTGACTAAGCCACCCAGGTGTTTTGTGATCTTCTTTAAATATTATCCCCTTATCAGTAGATTTTATGAATGTGCTATGATCAGAACATTAATACATTTCTTTATATATTAGTTA
>NW_028006748.1:0-969 GCF_054177405.1 Leptonychotes weddellii | reverse complement strand
TATTTTATTTTATTTTTTAAAGATTTTTATGTATTTACTAGAGAGAGAGAGAGAAAGAGCATGATAGAGCCAAAGCAGAGGGAGCAGCAGAGGGAGAGGGAGAAGCAGGCTCCACGCTGAGCAGAGAGCCCGACTCGGGGCTCCGTCCCAGGACCGAGGGATCATGACCTGAGCCGAAGGCAGACGCTTAACGACTGAGTCACCCAGGCGCCCCAAGGAGACCTATCTAGAGAAAAGTTGCCAAGCCAGTGCCCAAGAGCTTACTGCCTATGTTGTCTTTTAGAAGTTTCATGGCTTCAGGTCTCAAATTTAGATCTTTAATCCATTTTAAGTTTATTTTTGTGCATGGTATAAGAAAGTTGTCCATTTTTATTCTTTTGCATGTAGCTATCCAGTTTTTCCAACATCATTTTTTGAAAAGACTCTTTTTTCCCCTCTTGTATATTCTTGCCTCCATAGATTAATTAGCCATATAAGCAGGAGTCTATCTTTGGGCTGTCGGTTCTGTTCCATTGACTTATGTGTCTATTTTTGTGCCAGCACTATACTGTTTTGATTACTCTAGGTTTGTAGTATATATTGAAATCTGGGATGGTGATACTGCCCTCTTTGTTCCTTTTATTTTAAAGTATCTAGTTTTTCCTTCTTCAGGATTGTCTTATTTATTCTTTTTTTTTTTTTTAAGATTTTTATTTATTTATTTGACAGAGAGAGATAGCGAGAGCAGGAACACAAGCAGGGGGAGTGGGAGAGGGAGAAGCAGGCTTCCTGCCGAGCAGGGAGCCCGATGTGGGACTCGATCCCAGCACCCTGGGATCATGACCTGAGCCGAAGGCAGACGCTTAACGACTGAGCCACCCAGGCGCCCGTCTTATTTATTCTTGATTCTTCATATTTCCATAATAATTTCAGAAATGTTGGGCGCCTGGGTGGCTCAGTTGGTTAAGCGACTGCCTTCGGCTCAGGTCA
>NW_028006747.1:0-969 GCF_054177405.1 Leptonychotes weddellii | reverse complement strand
GGAGGGAGAAGCGGAACGGGGACCCCCATCCCCGGGGCGCCCCGGCACCCACCTTGTTCCGGAGCCGGTCGTTCTCGTCGCGGCAGATGGAGAACTGCTGCTTCCACTGCTCCACGCTGGCGGCCGACTCCTGCAGCGCTGTGGTCAGCCGGGCGTTGCTCTCCCGCAGGGTCTGCAGCTCCATCTCCCATTTCTTCACGTTGGCGGCACTGCGGGCGGGCCCCGGTGGTGACCCGGCCGCCGGGTGCCATCCACCCCGCTCTACCCCACCTGCCACCCCCCTCCTGCCTCTGGGGGCCACACCCTGGCCCCCCGGCGGGCCGGCCAGGAGGATCAGGTGCCAGGAAGGGCTGGCGCCTCTCTACTGCCAACAGGTCACCTTGCCAGGCTATCGCTTTAGGAAAGAACAAAACTCTTGGAGAAGGAGGCGCCGAAGCCAAGAAGGAAGCCCCGGGGTGTGGGGAGGACCCCCTCACTCCACTCCCTACTGAGCCCCTGCCCCAGAACCCTCTGTCCCGTCCCTTCCTCAAGCGAGCCCCAAAGCCACAGGCTCTGAAGCGGGTCTCTGAGAGTCTCACGAGTCCCCGACACCCCAGGACCCCGGGCGTGACAGGCAGCCCAGCTCCAGATGATAACCTGCACCCCCTCCAAGCCTGCTGGGGAATCCAGAGCCTATGACCAGAGGGCAGAGGGGACAGTGATAGCGTGTGTCCCCCTAAGGGGCGGGGGAGGACCACAGGTCTGCAGGACACCTCCATGGGACCAAAACAACCTCCTGTTTGTCTTTCATCCAACGCGCTCCACTAGGAAGTAGTTTCAAGAAACCAACTGCAATCAGGCTCCCCTCAGGGGCTGTTGGCTTTCCTGCTCCTTCTGTCTCCTGGCTTTGCAGCCCACCCGAGTGCGGAGCTGCAGGTGGCCCGAGGCCAGAGCTGCTCAGGACGCACAGGACCCACGGGACACGCGGGG
>NW_028006746.1:0-12059 GCF_054177405.1 Leptonychotes weddellii | reverse complement strand
TTTTATTTATTTATTTATTATTTGAGAGAGAGAGGGTGAGAGACAGAGAGCACGAGAGGGGAGAGGATCAGAGGGAGAAGCAGACCCCCCATTGAGCAGGGAGCCCGATGTGGGACTCGATCCAGGGACTCCAGGATCATGACCTGAGCTGAAGGCAGTCGCTTAACCAACTGAGCCACCCAGGCGCCCCACATCTTCTTTATCATTCATCTATAGATCAAAACTTGCGTTGCTTCCATGTCTTGGCTATTGTGAATAATGCTGTAATAAACATAGGGGTGCATATATCTTTTTGAAATAGTGTTTTAGTTTTCTTTGACAAATACTCAATAGTGGAATTACTGGATCATAGGGGATTTCTATTTTTAATTTTTTTGAGGAACCTCCATACTATTTTCCACAGTGGCTGCACCAAATTACATTCCCACCAATAATGCACAAGGGTTCCTTTTTCTCCACATTCTCACCAACACTTGTAGTTTCTTGTATTTTTGATACTAGCCATTTTATCTGGTATAAGGTGATATCTCATTGTGGTTTTGATTTGCATAACTTTGATGATTAGTGATGTTGAACATCTCACGTGTCTGTTGGCCTTCTGTATGTCTTCTTTGGAGAAATGTTTATTCAGGTCCTCTGCCCATTTTTAATCTACTTATTTGGGGGTTTTTTTGGTGTTGAGTTGTGTAAGTTCTTTATATATTTTGGATATTAACCTCTTATTGGCTATATCATTTGCAAATATCTTCTTCCATTCAGTAGGTTGCCTTTTTGTTTTGTTGATGGTTTCCTTTGCCACGCAAACAATTTTTATTCTGGTATAGTCCTGACAGTTTATTTTTACTTTTGTTTCTTTTGCCTGAGGAGACACACCTAGATAAGTGTTGTTAAGGTCGATGTCAAAGAGATTACTGCCTATGTTTTATCTAGGAGTTTTATGGTTTCAGGTCTCACATTCAAGTCTTTAATCCATGCTGAGTTTATTGTTGTGTATGGTTTAAGAAAGTGGTCCTTTTTTTTTTTTAAATTATTGTGGTAAGAACACTTAACATGAGATCTACTCTCTTAAATTTTTAATGACTATAGGCACAATGTTGTACAGCGGATCTCTAGAGCTTATTTGTTTTGCTTAACTGCAAATTTATGCCTGTTAATTAGTAATTCCCAGTGCCTGGCAACCACCATTCTACTCTTTGAGTCCATGAATTTGACTATTTCAGATAACTAATGTAAGTGGAATCATGCAGTATTTGTCTTCCATGATTAGCTTATTTCACTTAGCATATTGCCCTCTAGGTTCATCCATGTTGTTGCGTATTGCAGAATTTCCTTCTTTTTAAAGGCTGAATAATATTCCATTGTATGTATATACCACATTTTCTTTATCCTTTCATCCACTGAATGCCATTTAGGTTGTTTCCACATTTTGTGAATAGTGCAGCAATGAACGTGGAAGTGCTAGTATCTCTTCAAGATCCTGATTTCAATTCTTTTGAATAAATATGCAGAAATGAGGAATCTTCATACTGTTTTCCATAGTGGCCACACTATTTTGCAGTTTGACAAAACTGTCCTTTTCCCATTGTGTATTCTTGGCACTCTTGTTGAAGATCAGTTAATCATACATGCATGGATTTATTTTTGGGCTCTCTTTTCTGTCTCATTGATCTATAGGTCTATCTTTATGCCAGTATCATATTGTTTTGGTTACAGTTGCTTTGTAATATATTTTGAAATAAAAAAGTATGGTGCCTCTGGTTTTGTTCTTCTTTCTCAAGACTGATTTGCATCATGGTCTTTTGTGGTTCCATATGAATTGCAGAATTATTTTTTCTATTTATGTAAAAAATTCCAATGGAGTTGTGATAAGGACTGCATTGAATCTGTAGATCATTTTGGATAGCCATGATATTTTAACAATATTAAGTCTTCCAAGCCATGAACACAGGATGTCTTTCCATTTGTGCCTTCTTTAATTTCTTCCATTAATTCTTTGTAGTTTCAGCATGCAGGTCTTTCACCTCCTTGGTTAAACTTATTCCTAAGTATTTTATTCTTTTTGGTGCTATTATAAATTGAATTTTTTCAGTTTCCCTTTCAGATTGTTTTTGCTCATGTATAGAAACACAAGTGAATTTTGTATGTTGATTTTGTATCCTGCAACATTACTGAAAGAGTTTATTAATTCTAACAGTTTTCTTGTGGAGTCTGTAGGGTTTTCCATATATGGTAAGATCATGTTGTCTGCAAACAGGGATACTATTACTTCTTCCTTCCCGATTTGGATGTGTTTTTATTCGTTTTCTTGCCTAATTGCTCTGGCTAGGACTTTCCAATATACTGTGTTGAATGAAAGTGGCAAAAGTGGGCATCCTTGCCTTGTTCCTGACATTAGAGGAGAAGTTTTTAGTTTTTTACCATTGAGTATGCTGTTAGCTGTGGGCTTTTAATATTTGGCCTTTATTACAATGACTATACCTCTTGAAGAGAAAGAATAGATCAGACCCTTTCAGTCTGTGATTCATTCTCAGAGTGTGGCTCCTGGACCTAGCAGCAACAGCATGCACCCAGGGAGTTGTTAGAAGTGCAAATCCTTAGGCCCACCCCAGACCTACTGAATCTGAAACTTTGGGAGTAGAGTCAGCAATTTGTGTTCCAACAATTCATCCAGGTGATTTTGATGCATGCTAGCAGGAAGTCTAGCTAACACCATTTCCCACATATATTCTTCAGAAAGTATTCTGTGGCATATTAACAAGTGTTATGCAACAGAATTCTTTATTTTGAATACATTTGGGAAATTCTGAGCTAAAAAAGCTAGGTAGAACTCATGCACCATACTCACAGAGGCCCCCTACAGGTCATTTCTCCTGATCTGTCACTATTTACAGGAACCTGCTTATGTCCCACAAATAGCATATTCCATGTCCTTTCTCCTAAAAGCCTAGTTTCCCACACCTCTCAGCCATTCAGAGAGAGTTCTCCTTCTATCATTCCAAAGCCCACCTTTCTTTTATCCACCCCAGTGTGACTGACAGCGGGGAAACACTGTGTAGTCTGATGCCCCACCCACTCTACTGCAGGGCAATCACAGTATAATTAACGAGCAACATATTAACTAAAAAGTAGGTTATTCAGTCCTAAATAACTACTCTTTTGGGACACAGTCCAATATATATTTAGAAAAAAGGCATTTTTTTCTGCAAGGACACAGTCTTGCTAAAGACATAGCCAATTCCTATTTCTAAACTGAATGAAAACATCTCAGTCTGAGGCATCTATATTTGTGCTATTTCAGTGGTTCAGTGCTCCCAAAATTAATGTGGAGTTATTTGCTTTACATCTATCTGCAATGCAGAACCTAGCAAAGGCCTGCCCACAGAATAGATTCCAGTTTCCATTTTAAAATGCAGAAATTGGTTATGGGCCCCCAGATAGCAGCTTTTCCATTTCAGCAACTTAGAATTCAAACTCTCCCTCCAGCAACAGGAAGAAATTCAGGAAGCTTAAATATACTGGTTTTTCCCTGATATAGGACTTCCATGAGAGAGTCCAAATTACTTTTTCACTTAAGAAAAAAAAATTAATATATTCTAATGTTTTCAAATTTTAGTTTAGTTTCACTGTCAGTTCAACATTGTAAGCCAAAGAACAGGAGGAGAGCATGTAGAAAAAAGGATTATCCCAGACTCTAAAAAAACAATACTGCATATCTTGTCTGCCTTCCTTGGATCAAGATATAACCCTATATAATCAAGTACAAACCTCTAATGGCTGTGTAGGAAAGAAGTCTTCCAAAGCCCAGACTCTATAGAAAGTAGATAAAATCTGGGTGAGATAGAACTTGGGAATGAACTCAAGAATGACTTCAGATTTAAAACCTCTTAAAGGAAAACACCAAGTTATGCCAAGTTGCTTGTGCCCAGGCCTAATGAGAACAATTCAGTTCCAAAGGAGAAGGGGCATTGATTTAAGGACTGTTGGCCTGGGGAACAAGAGATGACGTGTCATCCCTTTATGTTCTGTAATAAGAGCGTGTCATCCCAGCCTTTCCTCTAGCTCCTCTGACTCAAATTCATGCATTGTTAAAAACTTATTAAAATGCACTGAATCAGAGCACTGCAGACAACAAAAATAGAGACAGTTTTTGACGCCAAGCCAAATAATTTTGGCTCTTCTTCCCAACGTTCATGTAAACAAACTGTCAGACACCCGTACATACGAATGGAAAATTATTCACAAAGGGGGCTGTTGACTGAGGTTCTCAGAACAGTTATAACAGTAGGGAATTAATTCACTGACATGTTGTCTGCAGAGAGCTGTTCCTTCCCTTGGTGTCATGTCACATTAACAGGTATTTCATCTCATAGTGTCCACAACTAAACACAAAATTCTCATGTAAATTACAGTAATTAAAACCCAGGTCTTTCTAAGTGGAAACAGTAAGTCATTCCCCTGTGCTTCTGCTTCTTTCTCCATGAAAAAAAGGAGAAAGATGCAGAATAATTGTCCTGAAAGTTTGGAGGTCAGATCTTAGAAAATAATCATCAATAAAGCAGTCACATCTATTAAAAAAGGGGTGAAGGAAAAAAAGGGGGTGTGGAGCACCAAAAACTCATCTGGGAGCCTGAAGAAACTGAATCTAGGGAGATGACAGCATTACAAACATAGCTGGATTTAATTTTTTTTAATTTTTTTAATTTTTTAAGATTTTTTTTTATTTATTCATTTGAGACACAGAGATACAGAGAGAGAGAGAGAGAGAGAGAGAGAGCATGAGCAGGGAGAGAGGCAGAAGGAGAGGGAGAAGCAGGCTCCTTGCTGAGCCAGGAGCCCGATGTGGGGCTCGATCCCAGGATCCTGGGATCATGACCTGAGCCGAAGGCAGACGCTTAACCATCTGAGCCACGCAGGTGCCCCCATAGCTGGATTTTAAATGTGCTCAATAAATACATGCTAAAGGTTTTGTTTTGACTGGATGACGGTTACAGATTGTAATCCATCCTTGAAGCAAATCAAAAAATCAAAGTTTTAGTTGTAGTAGAGATTGTCAGATGCTCCCCAACATCTATCCTCCCATCTTCTATAGTATAGGATTTGTAGCTGACTACAGGCCCACCAGTTTGCCTACATATCCCAGGCCCCCAATAAGCCGGCTGTGACCTAGGATAAACTACTGTTAAAAGGGATGCAGACAGAATTGGTCCGCGCATCTCCCAGCCTGTCCTGCCTGTCCCCTGAAGAGAAGAAGCATGCCCTCCACTTCCACTTCCCCTTGTCCACAGGCTGTAACATGGATGAGAATGTAGGTACAGTTGAGGGCGACACCTTAGTGATGAGGACCAATAAGACGGAATCCAGGGTCCAGAGACTGGTGTTGTCAAAGCAACCCCTGACTACTCACATATAATTAGAGAAATAAACCATCTTGTTTAAGTTATATAGTTTAGATTACCTGTCATAGAAATTGAATGTATATTCTATTGTTGCAAGGCAACATAAATGTTTAAAATGAAGGATGTAGAACTTTTAATCCTCTCCAACAAGCGCTGGTAAATGACAGCCCCAGGCCAAATCTGGCCTGCTGCTTGTTTTTGTAAACGTTTTACTGAAACACAGCCCTGTTCATTCATGTATATATTGTCTCTGGCTGCTTCCACACTATAATGTCAAAACTGAGGAGCTGTGACAGAGACCGTATGGCCTACTGAGCCTAAAATATGTATTGTCTGGCCCATAACAGAAAAAATGTCCATGCTATAGAGGGACAGAAAAAGAAAACCTGGTTATCCAGTACAAGTCAGGAAAGATGGAGAAACAACAGCAAATAGCAAATCAAGAAAAAGAGAATTTAAAATAAAAAGTCAGGAATATGACTAAATGGGTTGGTCGTTAAAATAAATGTGAGTGGGCTGAAGTCCTCCACTACACATGTTGACATTCATCAGGTAAGACAATGAGTCAATCTGGAGTTGTCAGGAAATCTGGGGCATTTGGATAAAGAATTTCAGAGGAGCAACAACAGAAGGGATTCGGTGTTGGCAGAATTTTCCCAGGAGAAGAGGAACTTTACTTTCAAGAAATTCTGTGTGAAAAATTCCGGGTAGCTGTTAGTAAGCTGACTAAGAGAATCAATAATCATTTCAGCTGAAGAGAAAAAGACGGGGAGAAAGCCAGCCTTGCTTCTTCAGTGTTCCAACAGCCCTTGGTGAAACAGTCTCAGGGCTGAGCGGCTATAGGAGAGGTAGAAGTGACGCAGAAGTCATTTCTACCAAAAACACATGCCAAGTCGATCGATGGGATTAAGGGCTGGGAAATCATCTAATTAGTATATACTATCTGCTGAATTTATTTCTTTACATTTAATAAAAAAAAACTGTATACTTAAGTATCCTAAAGAGCTCTTACCACTGGAGAAATGCTGAGAAGGAGCCATGATTCCAGTGATGGGTAAAGGACAAACTCTCGTCCTCTGGGGTTACCCAAGGGCGGAAATGGTGAGGAAGCCTTCTGCCTTGGAGCTTCTCTGGGCTTCTTCTGTGTTTGTGCTGCCTGAAGCAGCATGCTAGGCATTCTTGTCACTGACTGTGGCCTCGGTCATGCCTTCTTTCAGGCGGGCACTGGGCTGGACTTCCTCCTAAAGCCAGCACCTGCTATGATGTCATCTCCCCAGCCTCAACCCTTTCTACCAGAAAAGATTACACAGATTCCCCAATTATCTACAGAGCCAAATAAGGGGATGCTGACATGAGTGGAGCAGCTGCTGGGACAGGCATGGTGGGGGGGATGAAGATGCAGAGAGGGCACCTTGGCTCCCCTCTCGTGCCTCCTTAGAACTAGGAGTCTTCCAAATTTTTGATTCAGTAACACTTTAAATCCAGTGTCAGGGTGAATTTTTCTGGGATGTTAGAGGTTATAATTTGAAGAACTGCCCTTATTATTAGTTCAATTCAGTAAGTATATCCTAAAGGTCACCTGTATGTATTTTGTGAAGTATTGAGGATGCTAAGATGGATAAAATGTGTCCCCTGCCTTTGATGAACTTATATTTAATAGAGGGAAGGGGAGCTTATCACTAAACTCCTCTGATATAAATATTCAAACCTAGTTTTCATTGGTTTAAAGTGCTATTTTTGTGTCTAAAATGATGCCCTGTGGGAAAAAAATCAGGGCAACTAGGGCATGGCTGTGAACGCCTGGGACTTTATAACAGTTCTAGTACTAAGTAAAGGTTCTGTTTCTTTTATTCACCCACCCACCCCCCAACCTAATTCCAAGCTAGTTCCCACTTAACTCAGAACAAAACCTTCATTTAAAAAGCACCTTCACTGTGGATCTCCTTTACATGATGTAAACGGTCTCTTTTAGAATTTAAATCTGCACAGCTGGACAAGCAAGGGGGTGATGCAGGTTGCCAAAGAAACTGCTGTTGGTGCTAGGAGTCTTTATACTTTGCTCCTAAAAATAAGATGTAAAATGTACTGAGGGTGTGATTAGCGAAGCACAGAAGGGAATTTCTAAAAGGAGAGCCAAGCCTCCCGCCCCCACAGGCACGGGGGTGTTCTTCATCGCTGGAGGACAGGACAGAAATCCGGGAGCAGATGCTCAACACGGCTCCTCCCTCAAAAGGTGCAGGGAAAGACAAATGGGAAAAGTGGCTTTTGAAGAAGAACAGTCTTGGATCAAGCATAATTCACATAGATTTCAAGGTTGGGATGTCCTGAAATTACCCAGGGAGGAAATAGACTGTTCTTCCTAACCTACAAAAAAGCCATAGAAACTTGGCCAAGAATCTGGATCAGAACATTGTAGCCTGGTGTCTTTCCCAGTACGGGAGGCTGTCTTCTGTCAGGTGGTCCCTCCAGTCAATTTGGACATGTTCAGTAACCTTTATTTCCTTAGCAAACATCTAAAAACTGGACTTCTCCCTCTAAATATTGTTGGAGTCTGCCCATCTGTAAGATCCACTCACTTGCTTTTCTTTACCCTCTGGAGCAACCAAGGAAAGTCAATTGCCACCTTATTTTTTTGGTCCTAACATGATAATTCTTCACTTACTACCAAAATGGAACAATTAACCCAAGTGTCTACTCGCACTCAGGGAGGCTCAACAAGCTGAAATTTCATAGATCTCTGGCTTCCATGCAAAATGAAATGCCATTAAAACTGTATTGTTTCATGATCACATGCAGAGAATGTGTATGTGTTTTCAAGCACATTCAGCAACCACCCTGTGCCAGGCACTGTGCTAAGTGCATACATTATTTCATTTTATCCAGTTCCATGGGGAATTTATTATCCCCATTATATAGAGGAAGTTCAGTTCAGTGTGAATGGCAGCATCCTCATAGGCGTGTGCACACAGGAGAGCGGCAAGGGCGTAGACTCTGGAGTCAGAGGGGGGGTGAGCTTGAACACCAGTTCCTCCACTTGCTAAATTTGTGAACTTGGGTAAGTTATGTAACCTCTCTAAACTTCAGGTTTCTAGTCTCTAAAAACTGGGTTAATAAAATGTCACGAGTTAGTAAAAGGCAAGAAAAGCCCATGCTTAAAATGTCAAATGTATAGTGGGTGCTCGATAAATCCTAGTTTTCTTTCCCCTCCCTTGCAATCCTAGAGGCCCCACCAGGGTTGTATGGTGGAGCTGTCACTCAAAAGTCACCTTAGATCCATGTGCAATCAAGCCTGGAGAAGCTACCTGTAGAGATATTAAATAGTCTGAGCAAATGAACCATTAAATGACTAAATCCTTTGCAGGCAGAATATAGTGAAATGATATGAGCTGTTAACATAAAAGAATTTACCTCTTCCAAGAAGGTAATACAGAAATCTCACTGACTGTTAAAAATGGAAGGAAAAAATAAATATGCACATGCCATAGAAGCAGAGGTTGAAATAGTCTTTGTGCTATTCTGTGTTGTGACTTCTCCTCCTTCTATCTTTCCCAGCCTTCACTGTGCCTCACCTCTTCTTCATATCCCTAGAGGGACAGGCGACTAGTCCCTGGGCTCAAAGACCTTTGCTCCTTTTGCCCTCAGTCTTCCTACCTGGTTGGACCCCACAGACAGTCTTTTCAGTGAGACTTAGACTCCTTCTCTCATGATCACTGCCCTTTGCCCCAACTCTAGAGACAATGCCACCTACCTCCCCTTCCCCTGATTGCTCATTTCAGTGTGAAAAGAGGATAATGAAAGCCTGGGATAGAAAGGACCCCTCTTGACCTTCAAGGGCATCTAATAATTATAAATTCTCAGGAATGATAATATTGTTTAGGGCCTCATTTTTTTATATAAGTGTGAAACTTGTTTAAATAAGAGACACATGTATTTTGAAACTCATTATAGGTCTATGGCAGACAGACCTGGGTTTAAATCCTAATTCTGACACTCTTGAGTGTAGGCATGGGTCATCTGTTTAATCTATCTGGGCCTCAGTCTCTTCATATGACAACAACAACAAAAGAACCTAATAGTAGCTAAAACATGTATAATACATACTTTAAGCCAGGTACTATTCTAAGCTCTCTATAAAATGTATGCATTTAATCCTTGTAATAACTATAGTCCATAGGGTAAAAGCCAGAGTTGCTGTGAGGAAGAGTCCCACTGATGCAGAGCCTTAAAGAATAAAGACATCATGATGGTTAATTTTACTTCAATGGGCTCAAGGACGCCCAGATAGCTGGTAAACATTTCTGGGTGTGTCTGTGAGGGTATTTTGGGAAGTGATTAGTATTTGAATCAGCAGTCTGAGTAAAGAAAATCTGCCCTCACTAATGGGAGTGGCATCATCCAATCTGTTGAGAGCCCAAATAGACTGAAAAGATGAAGGAAGGGCAAATTCTCTTTCTCTTCTTGAGCTGGGATGTCCATCTTCTCTTTTTTTTGAGAGAGAGAGAGTGCAGGAGCAAGGCAGGGAGTGGCAACGGGAGAGGGAGAGAGAGAATCTCAAGCAGGCTCCACACCCAGCGTGGAGCCTGATGTGGGGCTCAATCTCACGACCCAGAGATCATGACCTGAACTGAAATCAAGATCGGACGCTTAACTGACTGAGCCACCCAGGCACCCCTGGGATGTCCATCTTTTGCCCCAGACATCAGAACCCCTGATTCTCAAGCCTTTGGACTTGGACTGAATTACTGAAAACTGGTTCTCCAGTTTGCAGATGGCATATTATGCCATCTCTCAGCCTCCGTAATCACATGAGCCAATTCCCATAATAAATCTCCTCTTATATATCTATACATATCCTATTGGCTGTTTCTCTGGAAAACTCTGACCAACAAGGACATTGATTTCTCTCACAACAATGCAATGATGGTAGATGGGCTGTTCTCCGCAGAGTCATCCATGAACCCAGGCTAACAAGATGGTTCCGCTCTCCTCCACATCAAGCTCTACCATTATCATTCATCACCTGTAATCACCATTTGCAAACAGCTGGGAAGAAAGGGAAGGCACAGTATAAGTCCAGGACAAGGAATTTCTTTTTAACCAAGTAAAGCCAGGGCTGTACATATTGCTTCTGCTCTCATTCCACTGGTGAACACTTTGTCATATAGCCGCACTGAGTTAGTTCTAAGGGAGGTTAAAAATATAATCTTTTTTTTTAATACATATATTTTTAAAGATTTTATTTATTTATTTGACAGAGAGAGACACAGCGAGAGAGGGAACACAAGCAGGGGGAGTGGGAGAGGGAGAAGCAGGCTTCCTGCGGAGCAGGGAGCCCGATGCGAGGCTCAATCCCAGGACCCTGGGATCATGACCTGAGCCGAAGGCAGACGCTTAACGACTGAGCCACCCAGGTGCCCCAAAAATATAATCTTTAGTTGATCAGCTATGTGCCCAGAAAGAGAATGGATGTGATAAGACAATCAGGACTCTCCATCATGACACTATATAAGATAGTCATATTATTATCCCTGTTGTACAGATTAAAAAAAAAAAAAAGGCAAAACAAAACTGAAGCATAGAGAGGTGAAGTAACTTGTCCAGGTAAACTAAGTAAACAACAGTGGGGCCAGGATTTGAAACCCAGGTAGTCCATAGGGTTTGCTCTTACCTATAATACTCTTCTGCCCTCTCAGAGTCTACTGTATATTGTGGCATTTACTTTTTTTCTCTCCACTGTGCTATATTAGCTCCCGTTGACAAGATCCCACTGATTTTTAAATTTCCTGCATTGTGGCTTTGCATATAAAGGGTGTGGCGGTTAGTTCTTACTTGCAATGGAAACAGTTGCAAACTCTAGCTAGTTTAAGCAGAAAATAAAGGTAGCAAATGATGTGAGTAGCACACATACTCTTCCTGAGGACCAAAGAATCAGGTTGAAGGTTATAGAGACTGAAGCAATGTGCAAATCCTACCACATGATGGTCCTGTGGGATTACCATATGGAAGCAACACCACAGCTCATGGCTGCCCATGAGAACCAACTAGCTTGTAGCTGAACCCTGGCCCTGGCCACCTCTGGATGCCCATGTCTGTGCAGTTACATACCCCAGAATGAATTTGTATAGCACTAGCTTAGGTGGGGCACCAGTTTCTGAACTGGGGTGTCACATGTTTTTGATTGGGGTGGCCTCTACTACTCTCCCACATGCTGGTACCTGGCTGCATGGAGGGTGGGAAAGAGCTTGTCTTCTGTCATGAGAAGAACAGGACTCAAGAGATAGAGAATTTCTCAACATTGGAAGGATGTTCCAAGGAGTAGGGCAGCCAAAAATATATTAACCGTCTACCCCATGGGGGCTTGAATAAGGTGTTTTTTTCCTTCTAACTTACCTAAACCTTGCTTTTGCCTGAGAAGTAGATTGTCTGAAATATTGAGATGACTTTCCAGTGGCTGATTAAGGAGAAATTTTTAGAGTTCAAAGAAACCTCAGAAGTTTCCAATTCTACCTGGTTTTTTGTTTTTTGTTTTTTAAAGATTTTATTTATTTATTCATTAGAGACAGAGAGAGAGAGGCAGAAGGAGAAGCAGGCTGGGGCGCCTGGGTGGCTCAGTTGGTTGAGCGACTGCCTTCGGCTCAGGTCATGATCCTGGAGTCCCGGGAT
>NW_028006745.1:0-969 GCF_054177405.1 Leptonychotes weddellii | reverse complement strand
GAATGAAAAGAGGTGTAATTTCAAGAAAATAGTTAAGTCTCAAGCACAGTACAACCATAAAAATGCAAAGATCTTAATAATTGGAGTTATGTTGTATCTCAATTAGGAAACTTCTCATATGACTTAGGAAGGTAGCAATCCCAACATGCAGGATGCCAGATTCTTAAAGTAGAGAGCAGTTCTATAGAAGCTCATGGTTGGATGGGAATAAGAATTGTGGTATGAAAACAGTATTTTTGTTTGTTGGTTTGCTTGCTGTAAGTCTGGAGTTAACAAAAAGTTTGGAGTTTACCCAGGATGTTGGTGAGGGTTGAGACATGTTAATTTTAGCTGATGTGACAAATATGTCAATTTTTTTTTATAGAGAGAGGGGGAGGAAGGGGCAGAGGGAGAATCTTAAGCAGGCTCCATGTCCAATGAAGAGCCGGACTTGGGGCTCAACCTTACAACCCTGAGATCATGACCTGAGCCAATATCAAGAGTCGGATGCTTAACTGACTGAGCCCCCAGATATGTCAAATATTTTTAGTTGGAGAAGAATGAGGTTCTAGATGGAAGAAACAATAATAACAACTCTGCTTCTTGATGTACTGCAGGCAGAGGACATGGAAAATGACAACAGAACAGTGGTGAAAGAATTCATCCTTCTTGGTCTGACACAGTCTCGAGATACTCAGCTCCTGGTCTTTGTGCTAGTTTTAATCTTCTATCTCATCATCCTCCCTGGAAATGTCCTCATCATCCTTACCATCAGATCAGACCCTGGCCTCACCGCCCCACTCTACTTTTTTTTGGGCAACTTGGCCTTCCTGGATGCATCCTATTCCTTCATTGTAGCTCCCAGGATGCTGGTGGACTTTGTTTCTGAGAAGAAGATAATCTCCTATAGGGGTTGCATCACTCAGCTCTTTTTCTTGCACTTCCTTGGAGGAGGGGAAGGATTACTCCTTGTTGTGATGGCCTTTGACC
>NW_028006744.1:0-969 GCF_054177405.1 Leptonychotes weddellii | reverse complement strand
AAACAAATTATGCAATATATGTTAAGAAAAAAAAAAAGAAGAAGATAGCAGGAAGGGAAGGATGAAGGGGGCGAAATCGGAGGGGTAGACGAACTATGAGAGATGATGGACTCTGAAAAACAAACTGAGGGTTCTAGAGGGGAGGGGGGTGGGAGGATGGGTTAGCCTGGTGATGGGTATTGAGGAGGGCACGTTCTGCATGGAGCACTGGGTGTTATGCATAAACAATGAATCATGGAACACTACATCTAAAACTAATGATGTAATGTATGGGGATTAACATAACAATAAAAAATAAAATAAAATCTCAAAAAAAAAAAAGGGGACAGAATTCATTACCACTAAGCCTGCCTTACAAGAAATACTAAAGGGAGTCCTTCAAGCTGAAAAACAAAAAGGGCACTCACTAGGAACATGAAATCACATGAAAGTATAAATCTCACTGGTAAATATAAATGTATAAATTCAGAACACAGTGATATTATAAACTGGTGATGTACAAATTACTTATAACTCTAGTGAAAGCTTAAAACAAATAATTTTAAAAACTATAGCTAAGTTCTTTATAGACCTTGGAGACCAGTCCTTTATCTGTAATGTCATTTGCAAATATCTTCCCCCATTTTGTGGATTGTCTCTAACATAACACAATAAAAAAAAATGAAAAGAGGGGGGCAAATATTATGTAAACACAGAGAAGGTAATTCTAAATTTGTATGGAAAAGCAAAGGAGCTAAAAGACCTAAAATAATTCCAACAAAAAATAAAATGGGAGGAATCACTGTTCATGATGCTGAGACTTACTATATGGCTACAGTAATCAAGAGAGCCTGGCATTGGTGGAGGGAGAGATACAGAGATCAATGAACAGAACAGAGAATGAGAAACAGACATACACACATATAAGCCCAACTCAATTTTGATACTGCTACAAAAGCAATTCAATGGAGGACGCATAGCCTTTTCACA
>NW_028006743.1:0-969 GCF_054177405.1 Leptonychotes weddellii | reverse complement strand
TCTGTTTTTAGAACCTGTCATCTCCGTTTAGCATCTCTTCTCTGGCCCAGCTCTACATGATAGTCCTTTGCATTTATAGGCTGTGCTGTGTAATCCCATATTTACTTATATGTGCCCTCGTGTTTTCCTTTCCATAGTCAGCTGCTAAAAGTTGTTTTCATATCTTCTACTTTTGTGCTCAGTATATTTACCTTGCAAGATGCTGAGCACAGAATTGAAATGACTGTTGATAAGTCGATTGAGCCAGAACATAATAATAGTAGTGAACACTTATATAATGCTTACCATGTGCCCGGCACTTTTCTAAGTACATTACATATGTCATCTCATTAAATCTACACAAAATCCATGAGGGAGAGTCTATTATTATCCTTCATTTTATAGATGTGATAACTGGGGCATGGAGAGGTTAAGACAGTTAACCAGAGTCACACAGCTATTAAGTGATGAGGCCAGATTACAAGTCTAGGCACTGTGACTCCAGGGTCCATGCTCTCAACCCCTACACTATGGTTTAATTTAAATCATTAAAGTAAATATTTATCAAGTATTTGTTATATATGAGTCACTGTGCTCGGTGTTTTACATGTATTATTTCATTCATTCCTCACAGAGCGGTATGAGTTAGGAACTGTACTATCCCTGTTTTGCAGACAGAACTGGGACACAGGTTAAGTAAAGTGCTGAAGGCCGGGCAACTCATAAATCCAAGGTGGTGCATTTGGGCTGTGAACTCAAGTTTGTCTGAGCCAGAGCACCAAGTCTTAACCACTATGCTGTGTTCCCCAGTGGACCTCTGGGGCTATTAATTGGGTTAGATCCCAGTACGAGGTACTGATACATTCTTTTTAGGTTTATGTGTACTGGGAAGTGCTTTGCTCATTCACCAATGTGTTCAGGGGCCACATTCAGAGACAGTGCTTGTGTGACTTTCCTGGCTAAGCCTACCTTTTGAACCTCATCATTAGA
>NW_028006742.1:0-969 GCF_054177405.1 Leptonychotes weddellii | reverse complement strand
TTCTGCATGGAGCACTGGGTGTTATGCCCAAACAATGAATCATGGAACACTTCATCTAAAACTAATGATGTAATGTATGGGAATTAACATAAGAATAAAAAAAAAAAAAAGAATCCAGTGAAATCCCGGTTGAAGAGTTCCTGGATCCCTGAATCACTTTGTGAAAAGTTGTTCAACAAAAGCCCAAGCCAATCTTTGCCATGTAAAGCCACAGAGATTTGGGGATGATTTGTTACGGCAGTTGGCTTTTCCTGCTAATACACTCAAGTCTGTATAAAAAAAACAAAAACAAAAACAAAAAACAAAAAACAATGTTTTGCAATGCCCCTTTCCAATGAATTCATTAATAATATAATCCCCAGGCACAATTTTTAAAAAATTAGTTGTGTTGGGGCCCCTAGGTGGGCGTCCAACTCTTGGTTTTGGCTCAGGTCGTGATCTCAGGTGGTGGGATCGAGCCCCACATCCAGCTCTGTGCTCAGCTCAGAGTTCACTTGAGATTCTCTCTCCCTCTCCCTCTGCCCTGCCAACTCATACTCTCTCTCTCTAAAATAAATAATCTTGGGGCGCCTGGGTGGCTCAGTTGGTTAAGCGACTGCCTTCGGCTCAGGTCGTGATCCTGGAGTCCCTGGATCGAGTCCCACATCGGGCTCCCTACTCGGCAGGGAGTCTGCTTCTCCCTCTGACCCTCCCCCCTCTCATGTGCTCTCTCTCTCATTCTCTCTCTCAAATAAATAAATAAATAAATAATCTTTAAAATAAATAATCTTAAAAAAAAAAGTTACTCATGTCTTAACTCAAATATGAAAACTCTGTAATTTTTAATTAACTATAAAATAGATATTTCAGTGTAGAAATGTTCAGACTCAGCTTCTCTAGCTGCTCTGACAGTATGATCAGGCTTACCAGTCAATAGAACCACTGTGAATGCAACAGCTAGACATGCAGACCAACATGCATGTTGCCCCG
>NW_028006741.1:0-969 GCF_054177405.1 Leptonychotes weddellii | reverse complement strand
CTTATGGTATCGCTTATCTCTCGAATTCTGCCCTCGTGATCTAGTAGTTGTTTATCTCTTTTTCTCAGCTTCTTTATTTTCCATCATTTGGTCTTCTATATCACTAATTCTCTCTTCTGCCTCATTTATCCTAGCAGTTAGAACCTCCATTTTTTATTGCACCTCATTAATAGCCTTTTTGATTTTGACTTGGTTAGATATTAGTTTTTTTATTTCTCCAGAGAGGGTTTCTCTAATACCTTCGATGCTTTTTCAAGCCCACCTAGTATCTTTAAAATCATCATTCTGAACTCTAGTTCTGACATCTTACTAATGTCCATATTGATTAGTTCCCTGGCAGTCAGTACTGCCTCTTGTGTTTTTGTTTGTTTGTTTGTTTTTTGTTTTTTTGAGGTGATTTTTTTTCTGTCTTGTCATTTTGTCCAGAGAGAATAGATGAATGAGAGAACAAAAAGCTAACAGGGTAACAATGACCCCAGGAAAATACACACTAAACAAATGAGAAGAGACCTGAAACCGGGGGAAAAGAAAAGGAAAGAAAGAAAAAAGAAAAAAAGATAAAAACAAACAAACAAAAAAACCCAGAATATGATCAGGCTGGTGCATAGATCAGTTCCACACACTAGATTTTGGGCATATTTTGGTCTGTTAGAAGAAAGTGCCTCCCAAAATTTTAAAGAAAAACTTATATATGTACAAAAATAAGGTAAATACGATGAAGGGATGGAATATGACTGTAAAGATGAAAATTATAAAAGCTTTCATAAAAGGAATTGATAAGTTGGTTGACAAAAAGAGAAATTTTTTAAAAAAGGAGAGAATGTGATCAGGCAGGAGAGTAGAACAAAGGCATACACTAGAGATTTAGGGTATATTTTGGTCTGTTTGAAGAAAGTGTATCCCAAAATTTTAAAGAGACCAACTAAATATATATACCAAAAATAAGGTTAACTACTGAGGGGATAGAAT
>NW_028006740.1:0-969 GCF_054177405.1 Leptonychotes weddellii | reverse complement strand
TCAGTTAAGTGTCTGCCTTCGGCTCAGGTCATGATCCCAGGGTCCTGGGATAGAGCCCTACATCGGGCTCTGCTCAGCAGGAAGCCTGCTTCTCCCTCTCCCTCTGCTGCACCCCCTGCTTGTTCTCTCTCTCTCTGTCAAATAAATAAATAAAATCTTTAAAAAATAAAAAAATAAAAAAATAAAAGATGTCTTTTCTGAGACCTCAGGCCACACCCATTTCTGTGCTGTCTGAAAGTCGGTGAACTTACTGTTATTTTTTTCAAATTATTCTGTGTCCTGGTTTTGGTCTTAGTTCTTAGGATTGGGCTTCCTGGAAGTTTGTTTGACCTTCTGTTATTTTTATCCACAGTGTAAATCATGGCCAGCTAAATAACCCCTCATGTGGGAGACAAGGGCGTTCTGGGGATTCTTTCCAATATTTGATTCTGGGAGTGGTTTTTATTTTTTTGCAGAACCCAACTTGTCCTATCAGCTTTACTTTGACAGGCTACTTCAGATCTTTTTGGAACTAGGTAGGATTTACGTCCTAACAAGAGACATTCAAGTACTGTATTCTTCTAAGATTGGTAGATATTATCATATTTCATCAAATCCAAGATGTCATCCATTGTAAGATGCACCACTATTTTACGTATCACTAAGAAAGAACACTGCCAATTAAACCATGTCACCCGTCAGTTCTAAAACATCCTGATTTCAGATGTTAAGATGTGAAAAAAATACGTGTTTTAAGATTGATGAGATGTGGTGTGCAAAATTGGATTACCTGGAACGATCAAAGTTCAAGTTCAGACGAGCAGATGTTTATCCCACCTGGGCTCTTCATACGGGGTCTGACACATAGACTGTAGCCATCACTGAAATTGTCATCTTCTCTCTGAACCTGCTTCTTGGCCTGACTCCCTTTGAGGTGCTGGTTGGTGAGGCTTAAGTCCAGTTGTTTCAGCCAGAAATCTTAGTACCAGA
>NW_028006739.1:0-969 GCF_054177405.1 Leptonychotes weddellii | reverse complement strand
TTCTTTAAATACAAATGAGTGGGGTTGGGGGGCGTGGTGGGCAGACGACTCCCTGCTGGAAGATGGTCGAAGATCAAAATGGAACCAGACTCATCATGACCCTCGGTGAGGTCACTTTTGTCCGTGTTTGTGAAGAAGGGTCACGGACCTCGGAGAGAACAGGTCGCAGCCCACTGCCCAAGCAAGGTCGGCTCAAAGACGTGACCTCCGGCCTGCTGTCACTCAGGCGGGCGGGGGCGGGGCCGTGCGAACTGTCCAATCAGGGGAGTCGCCGGAACCGTACGTGCGGGCGACGCGCTGTGGACGGCGGGGACTGTGTGCCGTCGCTGCTGTCCAGCCGAGGTTCGCGTCCCCTCTCGCTGTCCTGAGAGGCTTCGGGAGCTTCCGCCACATCCTCTGTCGCCGTGGCCTCCGCCGGCCACGGCAGTCGTATGGTGGTTCGACCCGCTACCCCAGAAAGCGAGCAATGGTGAGTGTGCGGGGCCGGGAGTCGGGAAAGGGGGGCGGTGGGGCCGGCTGGAACCGGCCGTGGCGGGACCTGGCCTCCCCGCCGTGAACTCTGCGGACCCGAGGCCGCCGGTGGCGCGGCACGCAGCGCGGGGCCGGGCCGGCTGCCGGGACCGCCGGCGTCCTGTCCTGTCCCTGCGCGGCCGCGTCTCCCTTAGGTTGGGCGATGACCACGGGGAGGGTCACCAGGGGACAGTCATGCCTCGGTCTCCCGGGTTCGTGCGCGGGAGATGCTGTGGTCTGTGGGGTCCCCATCCCTCTCCCCGGGTTACCCGCTTTCTTCTCACTTTTCCAAACGTTTGGGGAGTAGGGTCTCAAAGCCGCGACCCTGTGCCCCTTGCCTAGCTCTTCATAGGACTGGCAATAAATGCCTAAATTTCCAGATCTTTCCCTGCATTCCGAAACGCCATCTTTCCTCTCCAGTTCATAACATCATTATTAACTATTTGTTCTCCATGATGC
>NW_028006738.1:0-970 GCF_054177405.1 Leptonychotes weddellii | reverse complement strand
TGGCTTCCCACAGCAGCCGTATGAACCAAAAGAGGATGTATTCAAAAGTCAAATATGTACTCAAGAGCCAGGAACTTACTACCACCATTCGACCCGCAGGAGGCTTCCCTTGTCTGTATGTGATATAATAATGCCTTTACCCTTCCCCACATTTGAGCTCCTCCTCTTCCTGTGTGGAGAGAAGGCTGGATCCCCCCAACTCCATTGCCCCATAAACCACGCAGTTTTAGAACCTGCCACTAAGGTTCACACTAGGCAGGTTTATATCAACACCTCTTTGCTAGAGATTCTCATTCACCTTAAGATATCCAGCTTTCTTTTATTCATTTATTTAACCCATGATTATTGAGCCTCTCTTAGGTGGAAGGCCCTAAATGAGATGGGACGATACAACGCTGAATAGAATAGATGCAGTTACTGATCTCAGGGAGGTTACGAAAACAACGTAGAAGAGAGAGAAACAAACATGGGAAAAATACAGAAGTAAAAGGTGTGATACCCACTATAAATGAAACCACCCAAATGTCCTAAGGAGAACCATGTGGGAGGTGCAATGTATATGGGTGGGAGAGGGTATCAGAAGGACTTCCTGGGGAGTAACATTTAAGCTGAGACCAGAAAGGCAAGTAGAGTCAGATAGTTGAAGGAAGGAGGCAAGGGTTTCAAGCAAAGGAAACAGCATGTGCAAAGGCCCTGAGGATGGAGCCAGAAAAAAAGCAACTGAGGCTAGAAAGGAGTGGACAGAGGGCACAGTGGCAGAAGAGGACCCTGGAGAGGGAGAGATTCCAGGGAGAGGTTTCTTAATCACCTCCAAAACACAATTTGAATGTCACTTCCTCTGGGAAGTTCTCCCAGGCTGTGCCACCCCTCCACCATGAGAAATTACTGTCCTTCTTCTGGAGTGCAGATCTCCGTTTTATTTGTTTTATAGTGTATGTGGGCAATGCTGTGCATGTCTATCTCCCTGTTA